>NC_142938.1:40611784-40674284 GCF_046866305.1 Octopus bimaculoides
CATTATTCATGATGTGAAAGTGACACCGACATTAGTCTCGGATCACAACATAATAGAGCTGTCTATGTTTGGACCGAAAGTAACCAGAGACATACAGCCTAAAGGAAGCACCCAAAATCTCTCCAATCTGAATTCCACAAAGCAGACTGGAAATCGATCCAGAAAGAGATCCTCAGGGAGGATTGGCCAAAATGTCTCTCCACACCAGATATTGACATGAAATTAGAATGTTTCATGTCTATTGTGCAAGCGATATGCCAGAAATATGTTCCAGAGCACAAGGCCAAAACAGATAGGAACACGATTCCAAGAGAGTATTGTAAAGCGTCTCTATGTAGCCCTTTATGAGTAATAAAAAAACAAGTATGATGGCAGCCTTTCTGTTTTTCCACAGTTTGGCCTGGTCTTGGCTTCCTTAAGTGGATAATGGAATTGTATGAAAACATTGACTCTATCATTCAGGTGAACGGTTTTCTATTGAGACCGTTCTGTATCAAACACTCGGTTCGCCAAGGGTATCCACTCTCACTGCTTTTATATGTGATGGCTCTTGAGCCATTACTGCGAAGATTGAGTGGCACCCCGAGAGAGTCAGGATGTGGAGAGTTGGTTTCAGCTTATGCGGATGACATCACCATCAGCGTGACCAAAATGCAACACTTACAGGAGGTAGGCAAGGCCATTGAGGTTTACGAGACGGTGGCAGGAGCAAAGATTAACTGGGAAAAATCAGTTGGCTTGCAACTAGGCACCTGGAGGGACAAGTCGATATCTTCAGACAGCATCGTAGGACGTTGGATAGAGGGCCCAGTTAAGTTGCTAGGGTTCTGGTTTGGTCCAGACCTCCATGTAGAGAAGAACTGGGCTGAGGTTTTGAGCAGGGTGGCTCACATATTCAGAACCTGGTCTTGGTGGTGACTGTCCTTGAAAGGGAGGGCGGAGGTGGCCAATGTGTTCATCGTATTGGTCATTACCTACCGCCTAACCGTTGTTCTTTGCAGGATTCATGGTGATCAAGTTGGAAAGACAGCTCTTTCACTTTTTGTGGAAGGGCTTGAAGCCAGTTGTAAAACGTTCTATTTGCTGTCAAAGACTGTTAAAGGGAGGACTAGGGATGCCTTGGCTGTGATGCGCAAACACACACTGAGGTTGTAACATCTCTGGATTCTTCTGGATGGTGAACAGGTGTGGTCTCCACTGGCGAAACAGACGTTTCCCTCATTCGCTAGTTTCAGTCGACAGGAAGCCTGGTGCTTTTGTAGATCTCGGTTGAGTGAATGGCATATGGAATATTGCAAGGCCCTCCTGCTATTCCATCGCTCAGATAATGCCAGCGGTGGCAGGTCTACAGCATTTTTCTATAGAGGGTTGGTAGAGGCTGGATGTGATGATACCTGTGGTGGAGACCCTGGGGGAGACTCTGGGTCTCAGGTATATTCAACTTGACAACCTGTTTTCTCATACATTTGGGTTGAGGACATTAGATAACTTACAAAAGTCCTTGACCTGGCAATGTTACAGATGTGTCTTACCCGTTTGGGATAAGCTCCCAAGACATGGTCAATGTGACACGCCAACCTGCCCAAGATGTGAGCAGGATAGAGAAACTGTCCTGCATGCTTTTGTTCAGTGTCCAGGGGTGTTGGAGATGTGGACTTATGCGGAACATCTGTTGTCTGGTACAGGAAGAATACAGCTATCGACTGAGTCAATTATAAAAATTGATCCGCCTAATTTTCTGTCAAATGAAGGTAAGAATTGTTTTCTCATCATAGTAACAATAGCGAAAAAGTGGTATGGAAGACGAGGATGAAGGAAGGGCGTTCCTTCGATTTAACTTGACAAAACCAAAACAAACATTTGACTGTTTCCGTGACAACTCGACAATTCACTTCGGATATCTTCATGACAATTGCTGAAATGGAAAGAAGAGAAGAAAGCTAATGGGTTGTGTGTGCATGTTTGTTCTTGTCTGAGTGTGTGTGTGTGCTTGTTCTTGTCTCTGTGTGTGCGTGCTTGTTCTTGTCTGTGTGTAGACAAGAACAAGCATGCACACACACAGACAAGAACGAGCATGCACACACACAGACAAGAACAAGCATGCACACACACAAACAAGAACAAGCACACAAACACTCAGACAAGAACAAACATGCACACACAACCCATTAGCGTTTTTCTCTTCCTCCCATTTTAGCAGCTGTCATGGAGGTTATGAAGATATCCGAAGTGAATTGTCGAGTTGTCACGGAAACAGTCGAATGTTTGTTTTGGTTTTGTCAAGTTATATCGAAGGAATGCCGAAAGGAGTAATAACAGGCAGCTTCATCTCTAGCCTTGCCTTACAAAGATATTTTACTTTTCACTTGAAAAATAAAAAAGAGCTAGAGAAGAGGTGTCTGTTGGAGAAAATGTTTAACGAAAGATGGAAATATGTAGCATGAGTGTTGCGAGTGGTTGTAACCATGTGAATATACCATAAAGTGTCTTAACCCTTTTGTTACTGTATTTATTTTGAGAGGCTCTGTGTTTCTTTCAATTACTTTAAATATAACAAAGGATTTAGTAAAATAACTTAGTTATCATTCAGCTAGTGTTAGGAACGTAAATTGTGACTAAGATTTGGTGGAAGATTTTAATTCAAAACTTATGAAACCAAGACATTTGTACTCAGAGCTTGAGCCGGTTTCGGCCAGGTTGGTAATGAAAGGGTTAAAGGTATCAGTGGTGAATTGGGGCTCATGGGGTCGGAGCTGAAGCCAAACACCACTTCATCTCTGTTGTCATCATTTGTTGCATGTATTATATGTAATTTTTAACTGCATTTTTATATAAAATTTATTTCATTGTATCTGACCCCTCAGATTGTACCGTCCCCATCTATGTTGGCCCCTAGTGGATAATAAAGAATCAAGTATGATGGCAGCCATTTTTCTAGTTTAGTCATTTTTGACCACAGTGTGACGGAGGAGGATTGTGTTTTTGAGACTCGCTGTTGTTATTACAATTATTATTATTGTTGAAGTGACTTACGTGTGTTCGTTATTCACTACTGTTATTGTTTTTGCTGTTTTTCTCCCCGTTGTGAGTGAGAAAAGGCTTAGCTTTTCCTATCATGGAAAGCTATGCAAGGATTGCTGCAGCAAAGGCAGCTGCACTGTTGGAAGCAAGGCAGATGGAGGTTGACATGGAGGAGGTTTTGAGAGGTGAACAACTTAAGCAGAGGGTGGGAGACACTATCTATCCACAGGAGACAGTGAAGGATGGGAGCGACGAGACGGTGGTGTACCGCACACAAGCGGTTGCCATCAGCAGGATGGAAAGGTTGTCGGAGGACGATGTTGAAGAGTATCTGGGAGATGTAACAAGGAAGGCTACTTTTATTGGCAGAGGAGGAGGTGCAGCGCAGTGGAGGTGAGGTTTGCCACCAAAGATGGGGCGGTCTCACATTCCACCACCATTCTGGGTTCAAGCAGGGTAGTGCTGTTGCCCACGTATGGGGGAGGGCACAGCGTTCGAGTCAGAGTGGCAAGAGTGCTGCCTGAAATCAAGACAGAGTGGTTGGTGGCAGCTGTTCTGGCTGCCACTGAGGACAGTCTAGAACTGGGACTGATGGGAGAGACAAATACGTTAAACTGGTGGGGATTTGGTGTAGAGATATGGCTTTTTTCCACATTTGGGGACATAGGGCAAGTCCCCTACCAGATTGAGATTGCAGAGGAAGGTGTGCTGAAGGTTGTTGTAGAGGGACGACAACCCAATTGTTGTATATGTGGAGTGAGGGGTCATGTGAAGATGCAGTGCCCCAGGTTTGAGCATGCTCAGAGCGAGAAGGTAGGGGAAGGGGAGCAGGAAAAGGAGATGGGAGAGCTGAAACAGGGAAGGAGAGAGCTGAAACAGGGAAGGAGAGAGCTGAAACAGGGAAGGAGAGAGCTGAAACGGGGAAGGACAGCGGCGATGTTAAGTGTGGCAGTGATGCAAAGGAGAAGGAAGGGATTGAGGTAAGAGGTAGAGAAAGGGAATGATGGGTTTGTCAGCCCCAAAGGAGGAAGGAAGGCTAGGACAGGAGAGTATTCACAGGGACCAGCAATAGAAGCCAAGAGGAGGCCACAAAGGGGTGAGGAACAACCTAAACCTGAAAGTATGCAAGCAGTGGGAAGAGAAGCAACAGGGGAAGAGGAATGTAATTGTAAGGGATTCCTGATGGTCTGCGAAAGGAGTGTGGAGGTGGAGAGAAGAATGGCGGAGTGGAAGGGACTGGTGAGGATGAGGCTGTCCAGAGAGGAGTTTGACGGAGATGATAGAGGAGCTCTGGTGTGGGACAGGGGATTTTGATGGATTTGTGGATGCATTCGGTGGATTGGTAAGTGTGATGGACAGGATATGGTTGCATGAAACTCCGCCGTCTGTAGTGGAATATGAACAGTAGAGGGAAAAAAAAGAGGAAAGACTGTCAAAAAATCATGTATAAATGTAATCATTCAACTCAAGGGGTCAAGTGGGCACTGTGCTTCATTTTTATCGTTCTTTCCTAATTTCATTCGTTTCTTTTATTTTTTCTTCTTTACTCAATTTCCTTTTTGCAATTTTTAATTGGGAAAAATTAGTCGGCTAGCAACTCAGCACCTAGAGAGGCAAGTCGATGCCTTCAGACAGCATCGTAGGACGTTGGATGGAGGGCCAAATTAAGTTGCTAGGGTTCTGGTTTGGTTTGGACCTCCAGGTAGAGAAGAACTGGGCTGAGGTTTCGAGCAGGGTAGCTCACATAGTCAGGACCTGATCTTGGCGGTGACTGTCCCTGAAAGGGAAGGCAGAGGTGGCCAATGTGTTCATCGCATCCATCACTGCCTACCGCCTAACCGTCATTCCTTGCCCAGATTTGAGGTTGATCAGGTTGGAAAGACAGCTCTTTTGCTTTATGTGGAAGGGCTCGAAGCCAGTTGTAAAACGTTCTATTTGCTGTCAAAGACCGTTAAAGGGACGACTAGGGATGCTCTGGCCATTGAGGAGCAAACATGCACTGAGGTTGAGGCATCTCTGGATTCTTCTGGATGGTGAACGGGAAACCTAGTGCTTTTGTAGATCTTGGTTGAGTGAGTGACATATGGAATGTCGCAAGGTCCTCTTGTTATTCCGTTGCTCGGGTAATTAAATTTTAGTCTATTAGATATAGCATAGGTTTAGTGGCTAGAGAGTGTAAGCGGGAAGAAGATATAGTTAAGGCCCTATAGGAAGTCATGAGGACTGGCAGTGCATCCCAGGTGAAGATGAAGAGACTGGAACTTAACCAGCACCTCGAAACCAAGCACATTCGCGCAGTGGGCTGCGAGGGAATCAAGGCTGCTGGATGGGCCCCCGAGAGGTGGAAACCCAATGTGGATATTGATTCCATAGTTTGATCTTTGGTCAACCAACAAGGTGAATTGATAAACGAACCTGAGGAGATTTGTAAGACCTTTCAGGAGTACTTTGCCCAGCTTAGCTTTTCCAGGGTGGGGGTCGATGGACTGGATAGTAGGTTGGACCTTACAGACTTCTTTGCTGGGCTGCCACATCTCTCGGTGTAGGATATGGAGTGCTGTGAAGGGTTGATCACACCTGAGGAAGTGATAGAGACTATGAAGGATATAGGTAAGGTACCGGGTTTTGATGGTCTGCCTTATGAATTGTATAAGATTCATGTTTGGGCAAGTTGGAGAGACAGATCTTCCACTTCTTGTGGAAGGCCTCGACTCCACTTGTGAGACTTTCTATCTGCTGTCAAAAACCGTTAAAGGGTGGACTAGGGATGCCTTGGCTGTTGATGTGCAAACATGCGCTGAGGTTGAGACATCTTTGGCTCCTCTGGATGGTGAATGGGTGTGGTCTCTGCTGGCGAAACGGATGTTTCCCAGGTTCACTAGTTTTGTCGGATGGGAAAACTGGTTCCATCGAAGATCGAAGTTGGGTACATGGTACACAGAGTGTTGTAAGGCTCTCCTGCTTTTCTGTCACTCAGGCAATGCCAGTGGTTTTGGTACAACCGCATACTTTTATAGCAGGTTGGTAGAGTCTGGTTGTGATGATGCCCTAGGGAAGACCCTGGGTCTGGATAATAATCAACTGGACAGTTTGTTCCAATGGACGTTCGGGCCGAAGACATTGGATAACTTTGGAGCCTTACCCGTTCGGGATAAGCTTACTAGACATGGTCATCCCAGCCCATCAGCCTGTCCAACATGCGAGCAGGATAGGGAAACCATCCTGCACTCTATTGTTCAGTGTCCAGAAGTGTCAAAAGTGTGGGCTTATGCAGAACACCTGTTATCTGACACAAGAAGAGTACAGCTGTCGTCTGAATCAATTATAAAAATTGACCCACCTGATTTTCTAACAAAAGAAGGTAAGAATTGTTTTCTCATGGTAGTAGCAATCGCGAGAGAGGTGATATGGAAGTCGAGAATGAAAGGAATGGCAACAGGCAATTTCATCTCTGTTCTGGGGCCAGTGAGTTTTTTCACTTTTCACCTGAAAAGGAAATGCCTGTCAGAGAAATGTTCAAAAATAGATGAAAGTGTGTGGCATGAGTGCTGAGCATGAAAGATACCTCGTGAACATGCCATAGACCTTATCACAAGTATCGGTGGTGGGACAGGGCTTGTGGAGTTGGAGCATAATCCCATTTCATCACCTCATTTGTTTTGTCTTTTGTTCGTCTATCATTCATTTTACATATTTTTATATATTTAATTTTTAAATGCATCTCAATGTTTTTTCATCCATTTCCTCTGACCCCGAAGATTAGATTGTATTGTCCCCGCTATGTTGGCCCCTTGTGGGCAATAAAATGATGGCAGCCACCAAGGAATACATCATCTTGATGATGGGGACATTACATATATGGAAGTTTTAATTTTTAACCCTGACCGGTAATGTACCCCTGAAACGGCCGTAGATGGAACACCCTCCTATTTTTCGGAACCTTTTTATTTACTGTTCTTAACCTTGACATCTTGTGTCACTTTTATCTCATATTTTAGATGTATTAGAAATTTTAGACAATTTAGGCGGTCTGCCATTTTCATTCCTATATTTATCAACCTCTCATTTGCTTTGTGCCCCCTATATTTATCATGTATGACTTTTTACATGTAATCCTTATTGATATGTAATTTTACATGTAAAGTTGCAGAAAGTGTATGGAGAGGAGTGCATGAGTTGCAAACAAGTGTATGAATGGTTCAGATGTTTCCAAGATGGCCGGAAAATATCGATATTGACAGACATTCTGGGAGACTCGCAACCAGCAGAAGTGAGAAAAACATTGCAGATGTGCATGCAGCTGTGAGGGGAAATCGTTGAATCACCATTCGTGAGTTATCAGAGGATGTGCAGATTAGTTACGGTTCAGTTCAGACCATTATCACTGAAGATTTGGGTATGAACTGTGTATCTGCCAAGTTTGTGCCAAAACTGTTTTCAGATGACCAAAAAGACACTTGGAGTTTAGTTGGACAAGATCTCCTTGATTGTTTTGAGACCAATGAAAACTGTTTGAAAACTTTGCATAGGCCTCTGAACAGGTTTTGCCAAACTCTTGCCAAAATTTGATGCAGGTTCTCTGGTCAACTTTCTCTGTCATGGTCAATGTAATGATCATATGTTACACACATTCCTTCCAAGCACTGCTGTAAACGGTGGAAGTGAGCTAGAACGTTAAAACTTAGTGCGCATGCACAGCAGAGTTCAATGTCAATTTGTGCCAAGCGGCTTTACACTGCATGCTTTAGCTTCATTACTATGCCAACAGTGTGGATACCTATAGATCAGACCACATATATACACACAGACACACACAGGGTGCGGTGAATAAACTATCATCTAAATTACGCAAAAATGAAAATAACACTGATTTTAACAGATATATTTACCAAAATATATTAAAATATCTTGAAATACTAAAGAGAAATTTATTCAAACTCGCCACAAAATTCAACCATGGCCTCCAGACGACTTCGGAATCTCCTGCAACTTGGACAATCTTGTTTAAGTTGGTAAATGTTGCCATAATCCTTGCCTTCAGTTCATCTTTGGTGTTACAAGAAGTTTTTTTGGTCTCTCGCTCAATTGCGCCCCACACATAATAATCAAGGGGGTTGCAGTCTGGGGAGTTAGGTGGCCAGATGTTAGGGGTGATGTGGTCGTAGAAATTGTCTGACAGCCATGACTGGGTTCTCTTGCTTTTGTGGCATGATGCAGAGTCCTGTTGTCAGACACAGGGTCTTCCAGCAGCCACCCTCTTGACTTGGGACAGCACTACCTCCTCCAGGCACTTGATGTAGGACTTCATGTTGAGTCTGAGGCTGTGTGGGTAGCATATTGTTGCCATCACCAGTGATCACTGCAAACACCAAGATGTTGGCTGAATGTTTGGGTTTTATTACTCTCAGCATTGACACTGAAACACTCTGAAATGTTTGTACTGGAGCTTCCGGCACGAATGCCAAGCAGTACAGCATGTCATTTCCAAACTTCTAGCAGAGTGAATTGCGTAATAGTGCTGTTTTCCGCACAGACAGTGCCCAACTGACCCTACCATACTGTGTAGTTGACAAAAATCAAAAACAATGTGCATGCATGAAATTAAAAATATAAAACGGCAACAATTTGCACATCACAGCCCATATATATATATATATATATATATATATATATATATATATATATATATATATATATATCCCTTATCTGGTGGTCAATGAGGAAACTTGGGATAGAAGAATGGCTAGCGAGAGCTGTGCGAGCCATGTACAGAGATGCGGCCAGTAAGGTGAGGGTTGGAAATGAGTACAGCAATGAATTCCGGGTAGAGGTAGGGGTCCACCAAGGTTCCGTCCTCAGCCCCCTATTATTTACCATAGTCCTCCAGGCAATCACAGAGGAGTTCAAGACAGGTTGCCCCTGGGAGCTCCTCTATGCTGATGACCTTGCCCTAATTGCGGAGTCACTATCAGAACTAGAGGAGAAGTTTCAGGTGTGGAAGCAAGGTCTAGAATTGAAGGGCCTTAGAGTCAACCTAGCTAAAACCAAAATCCTAATAAGTAGGAAGGTAGATAAAACACAAACCCCTTCAGGTAGATGGCCCTGCTCAGTATGTAGAAAAGGAGTAGGTAGTAACTCTATAAGATGTACCCGGTGCAAGCTATGGACACATAAGAGGTGCAGCAACATCAAAGGCAGGTTAACTAGCAAGTTAGTTTTTGTTTGTGGCAGATGTTCAGGTGCAATAAAGACTGCAAACAAACAGGAAACAACTTCTATCTCATTCCAGGGTGAAAAACTAGAGGTAGTCGATAGCTTCCGCTATCTGGGCGACCAAGTTAGTAGTGGGGGTGGGTGCGCTGAAAGTGTAGCTGCTAGAATAAGAATAGCCTGGGCAAAGTTTAGAGAGCTCTTACCCCTGCTGGCGACAAAGGGACTCTCACTCAGAGTAAAAGGCAGACTGTATGACGCATGCGTACGAACAACCATGCTACATGGCAGTGAAACATGGGCTGTAACTGCTGAGGACATACGTAAGCTCGCAAGGAATGAAGCCAGTATGCTCCGTTGGATGTGTAATGTCAATGTGAATACCCGTCAGAGTGTAAGTATCTTGAGAGAAAAGCTGAACATTAGAAGCATCAGTTGTGGCGTGCAAGAGAGACGATTGCGCTGGTATGGACATGTGGTGAGAATGGAGGAGGATAGCTGCGTGAAAAAGTGCCACACCCTAACAGTTGAGGGAACCCGTGGAAGAGGTAGGCCCAGGAAGACCTGGGCTGAGGTGGTGAGGCAAGACCTTCGTACATTGGGCCTCACCGAGGCGATGACTACGGACCGAGACCTTTGGAAATGGGCTGTGCGTGAGAAGACCCGGCAAGCCAAGTAAGATCGTTGCCAGTGCCCCTGGACTGGTTCTTGTGCGGGTGGCACATGAGATGCACCATTTTGAGCGTGGCCGTTGCCAGTACCGCCTGACTGGCTCCTGTAGGATTTTCGAGCGAGATCGTTGCCAGTGCCCCTGGACTGGCTTGTGCGGGTGGCACATAAAAGACACCATTTCGAGCGTGGCCGTTTTCGTGCGGGTGACACGTAAAAGCACCCACTACACTCTCTGAGTGGTTGGCGTTAGGAAGGGCATCCAGCTGTAGAAACTCTGCCAAATCAGACTGGAGCCTGGTGTTGCCATCCGGTTTCACCAGTCCTCAGTCAAATCGTCCAACCCATGCTAGCATGGAAAGCGGACGTTAAACGATGATGATGATATATAATTATGTGTATTTCTTCTATCTTAATGAATAAAAATTCTTCTGATAGAATAAATGGGTTAATAGAAACCAATGTAGCAAAGAACATAAAATAACTGTGGTTTAGTTCCTGTTTTTAAGGCAGGAACTCCTTGAAATTTTGGGTATTTGAGTATATTTAAGAATTTATATATATATAATGCAGAGGATCTGAGAAGACAGGAAAGAAATGAAGCAAGCATGCTCCATTGGATGTGCAATGTAAATGAGCATGAACAACAAAGTACAAATGCATTGAGAAAAAAATCTAAGCACAAGAGGAATCAGATGTAGTTGCCAACCACTTAATGTGGCTGGAGCTTCCAGAAGAGGGAGACCCAGAAAAACATGGTATAAAGTGGTGAAGGCTGATCTTAGGACCTTGAACCTTACAGAAGTGATGACAAAGAATCTCAAGAAAACCTCAGTGGAACTGAGTTCTGATGGAGGTGTGTGTGTGTGTATTTGCACAGGTGGGCCCTTCACCCAATTTCCTTCCTCCTCAGGACACCTTTACCACCCATCATCTCATTAACTGCAGCTTTTCTTTGGTATCACTTATTTTCTTACTACTCAGAACCATTTCATTTGTTAGCCACTCTTCATCCATTAATACTGTTCTCTTCACTTACACTCTCATTTACCACTACTCCCACAGAATCAACAATTATCTCTCCTTCCCCACCTCCATATATTTCTCAGCTTCTTCATGCACTATGCCTGCCTCTCTCTTCCCCACATACTCCTATAACCTATCCATCACCCTTCTCTCGTCCTTCCCCTGTCTACTGTTTCATCATTACTATTCTGCTGCTAAGCACTGTCAGTCATCTCCTCTCCCACCTCATTGTTTTCTGGCTCTGCTCAATCACTTCTATCCTCTCATCTAAAATATGAGTAGTCATATAGCTCATCTACAGCAAGAAACCTGTTCTGCTCTGGACCCTTTTCTCTTGCCTTTACCACTTATCTCCTCATATGAAATAGCCCCCAGCCTTACTAGTGCTGGTGACATGAAAAAAAAGCACTCAGCACACTCTATATAGTGGTTGGCATTAGCAAAGGCACTCAGCTGTTGAAAGCATGCTAAAGTAGACACTAGAGCACAATACAGTCTTTAGGTCCATTGGATCCAACCCACACCAACATAGACGTTAAATGATGATGATCATCATCATATATTGTAATCTAAGAGATGTTACATTGATGACCTTTCCATGTAGATTAAGCATATCAATCAGTACAAAGCAGTCACACTTATATATTTATGCCTCACATACAAAACTTTAAAATTGAAATATAATTAAAATAATTTTAGCATTAAAAAAAAGAAAAACATAAGCATCAATTTTGTTTTTCATAGACGAAAAGTATCTATTTTAATTGAACAAATTGGGGAGAATTTTAAAACACATTTTTCTGTGAAGGATAAATATTTGATATTTCAATGTCTGCTTCAATTATGTTGACCTTTCAGTGTTTTTCTACATTTTAATATTTGAGTAACATTAAACATTAAGGCAGCGAACTGGTAGAATCATTAGCACATCAGTCAAAATGTTTAACAGCATTTTGTCCATCTTTACATTCTGAATTCAAATTCTGCCAGGGTCGACTCTGCCGTTTGTCCTTTCAGAGTCAATAAAATAAGTACCAGTTGAGCACTGAGGTCAATGTAATCAACTTAGCCCCACCTCTGAAATGGCTGGTCATGTGCCAAAACTTGAAACGAATATTTAAGTAGCGTTTTGAGCATTTAATTGTCAGTTGATGACTTTACCACATTCCATTTAAATATGATTATGCAAGACATAAAATGTTATGAACAAAATGTTTAAGCAGGTAAATTCACTTTTATTGAAAGCTTTCTGAAGTTTAATGACAAATGTATCAAAGAATTTTCATAAATGCTGAAATGTATTCAAACTTGTTTCAGCCTAAATTCCAATTTTTTATTAGTAAATCAGGTCAGATGTAATGTTCAGGGCCTTTGCAAGCCTTCACAGACTGGTGAGATTGATGAACAGTTAAATCTATGTTACTGTTGTACTGGATTCCTGTTATTCTGAGGTTATTAGCAATAATGTAATCTAAGAGCTATACATTTTAAATACTTGTTGATCTAGTACAAACTGGTAGAAATTTAAGCTATTGTAGCTGTCATGGAAACAATAGCATTATCAAAGATAGGGTTTTCATTAGGAACAGTATGGCCAAACGATTAAGATGTTCACTGTTATTTTCTACAACCTCGGATCAACCATCACCCCATGACTGAAATTGGGTAGATGAAAACTGCATAGAAGCCTGTCAGTAGATTATACCTGTAATTCAAATGGTACAGCTTCATCGCACACACTATATTATGCTGATTCTACCAGAGAATTAAATTAAGGGTAAATGTGTCAAATACTCAGACACTTACACTTTAATTTAGGAACAGGTTACTCGTTTGATCAAACACCTGAATCATTATCAACAAATGGCAGAGACCAACTAATGCACATATAATATATATATATATATATACATATATACTAGCATACCTGTGTCATCAAATATGCAGAGTTTTATTAATGATAAAAAATGAGAAAAACCATTAATAAATGTCAGCAATCTAGTAAATATATGTACATACAAAGAATTGAAGCACTTGAACAATCAGATACGATTGTAACGTCTCGGTTGAAAATATTCGCCCACATAATGTGTGAATACACACACACACACACACACACCTGTACATTTACATATATATGTACATATAAATACACACACACAGGCCACCACAAAGTATATTAACCTACATTTATATATACATATAAATGCATAGACATATCTCTCTCTCTCTCGTAGAGACACACACACTCATATATACAAATATGCATACATATTTATACTCATATTCATATACACCTACAGATGTGCATGGATATACATGTGTGTATGCATGTGTGAGTATATGAATGTGTATGTATGCATGTATGTTTGTTTACATTTTTTCGAAATCAGTAAAATATGTTATCCTTTACACTTGGAAAAGGAAATAAGGCCTTGGGTAAAAGATGGAAAATGGACTAAAGAAAAAAGAGAAAAATGAAAGTACATAACTATATATATATATATATATATATATATATATATATATATATATATATATATATATATATCAAAATTATAATTTAGGGTATCTAAGAGATACCACCATGCTTGGAATAGCAGTAAAACTTTGACTCTAAAACCACATTAAATGTTCATACAGCACCAGGAGAAAAGACAAAGAGATAAAATAAACTAGCAAAAAAATTACTGGATAATTCCAGATCCCGGATTTCTGGCTCTGCATAAGAAATGCTCTGCCTTCATCAGTGGAATACACTCAGCACATAAATACAAATATATATATATATATATATATATATATATATATACATCAATACGAATACTTACATATATGCAGAGCCAGAAATTCAGGATCTGGAATTATGTAGTAATTTTTTTGCTAGTTTATTTTGTCTCTTTGTCTTTTCTCCTGGTGCTGTATGAACATTTAATGTGGTTTTAGAGTCAAAGTTTGACTGCTATTTCAAGCATGGTGGTATCTCTTAGATACCCTAAATTATAATTTTTATAATAATTATTACCGCTGAGGTTTTTATTTCCATGCTGGCTACCTGATAAGATTGGTATTTTTAAATAACAATCTTATCCTTATTTATATAAATTTTTATATATATATATATATATATATATATATATATATATATATATATATATATATATATATATATATAGCGGTAGTAGCGTCAATTAGACCCAGAGGTTTCAGGTAATGCTGAATAAGTGCTATGGATAGACTATAGTTGGGCTCCAGGTTCAGTTATTATGCGAATAAGGGGTCCAACGTAGGTCATAGATCAGCATGTGTAGTAAATCCATATATATATATATATATATATATATTATATAGGTATGTTGGTGCAAACAGGGAAAATAGAACTCAAAATATGAGTATATGTATATATTTATTAATATTTAGCAGAAGTAACAGGGTGACTCAAATTTTTGTGCATTATCAACTTCTGCTAAATATTGATAAATATATATTATCATTTACATAACATTTATATATGTTATGTGAATGATAATATTTTGAAAACAAAAGTGTTTAATATTTAATTTCATATATATATTTGTGTGTGTGTGAAACTAATAAAGTACATACAATTTACGATAAAAATTTTCAGTTTTTTAATAAATCATTAAAATATCATTGTCATTAGAGCAAAATCTTTGAATGTTGTTCGTCTGCTTTAGCATCTGTGATTGTCAACCACTCCCAATCTGTTAGTTGTTTTACCCTTCTTTCCGTAGCATGACCAATGGGATATACATTGCGTCTTATTATATGTATGTGTGTGTGCACATGTATGTGTATATATATATGTGTGTATGTGTGTGTGTGTGTGTGTGTGTAAGTATGTAT
The DNA here is from genome assembly GCF_046866305.1 of Octopus bimaculoides. Lineage (NCBI taxonomy): Eukaryota > Metazoa > Mollusca > Cephalopoda > Octopoda > Octopodidae > Octopus > Octopus bimaculoides. The sequence continues at coordinate 40,626,578 of NC_142938.1, forward strand.
ATGCGTGTGTATGTACATGTGTATATATATGTATGTATGTCATTATTCAGTTTATTTCAAGATTTCTTGCCAATAAAGAAAGAGCTGGTTTCTAACCTAGAACCAAGGCTCCTTCATTGGAATTTCAACATCAACAACAGGGTATTTTTGTTTGTATGTATGTCTTCTTCTGCATATACTTGCATATCTAGACAACCTCATATATACTTATAAGATAAATTTCTGGAAAGTTTTACAGATTTTTAGAGTTCCAGTGGTGGCTTGAATCTCTAGACTTCAAATCAGCTTTCTTCTTTCTGGTTTTGAGAAGCCTAATTTCTCAAGATTGGTATTTAGGCAGTTGTTACATACCCTAGTGCCCCAATAATTACAGGTATAAATACATGTGTGTGTGTGTGTGTATGTAAGAATGCATGCATGCATTTTCTTGTTCAGTAAAAATTTCTTTCAAAATATTTAAACGTGCTGCATGTTCTGCTTATTATGTATTGAGTATGCCAATCACGATGTGAGGCCTATTAGTGATAAACAATGAAAACTTGCATGATTCTAAATTTAAGGCAATTTCTTTTTAAAAAACAAATACTACTCCTTTTCATTAGTCACATTGTCAATCTCACAAGATGTAACAAAATGCAAACTTATACTTTATTTACTGGAAAGAGTTCAGTTATCCAAAAGAAACATTGCATTAAGAATCATAACAACAGAAATATCGATGATGAAGTTTTAAATAATAATCCATTTCTTAAACAGCTAAAAAAATTGATTTCTAAGGAAAAGGATGTGAGATTATATGCTGTGCTTTTCTCAAGACAAACTGTTGACAAACAAAGTCAAATCAGTTAACAACTGTAAATAAAAATCAAGCGATTTAATTGGTAAAATAGATTGATAGTGCTTTCTCCATATAAAACCTATGTGTGAGCCTCAATGTGGTTGCTCAACCTGATAAAATAGCAACCAAATCTCCTCCATATTATACCCTGTTCTCTTAAATGAAGGACACATTATATAATGTAATCATCTTAGATGCACTATGCTTGATATATGCACGGAGAGTCATGGCTGATGCCTTTCATCAGAATTATTCTGCTTGATCAAAGCAAATAACAAAACAATAAAAATGGTGTCAAGAATTTGTTAATACTAAATATTTTGATACACCAAAGATTTGACACAACTATTAAAAAGACTCAATTTCTCTAAAAAAAAAAAACAATCATCACCTACCCTATGTGAAACTAATAAAACATATTTAGAAAAATGAATGTTATTTAGGTTGAGTATTTGCAAAATTAAACACTGTAGTACAGCTGAAAGGGTGTAACCTATTAATATTACAAAAATAAATTCAATAAAGTTAATATAAAAGCAATTTTCTTTTTTTAACTCTGAAAATGGAATATTACTCTCTGACTAAAGAACAACCATGATTGTTTGGTTTTAGGTTGGCCAGTATTGAACAGATCTATGATTCTAACTATTAACTATCCTACCTTTTCACAAACAATGCATATTGGTGGATGGTAGAATTCTGATGATGACAGGGATACAGTTGTTTGATGAGCTAAGTGGGTGAGCATTCCACAGACATGGATATCTTTAAAGTAATTCTCAGGCAGAATAAGTGTGACACAGGCTTCTACAGTTTCCAACTACTTATATTTATTCACAGATTATAAGCTGACCTGAGGTTAGAAAATGACATTTGCTCAAAATACCATATAGTGGAATCAAACCTGAGAACTTGTGGTTGTAAAGCAAACCTTTCACATATACTACTCCTACAAACAGTGTATATAGAGCTCTACATCATCCAAATGCATCCTTTCTTTAAGACAGAGGTTATGATTTGAAAAAGGTTTTGATGTTTTTTCTAGCAAGATGAGCAACCACAAAAAGGCTCTTTCAGCTATTGTGGCTACATTACACATGAATGGATCACAAAACAAGAATTTGTTTTTTTACTTACAGCATATTTTGTGTTATTTCTGAAGCAACGGGAAATAATATTTATTTGTTTAATGTATTAGAAAATTATTACAGATCGACCTTGTTCCCCTTCGAATGATATATTTAACCGATCTACAACAACTTTCTTTAACAAGAAACTAATAAATTAATTATTTCTTATGTTTTCTGGAGGTAGAATGTTACTTTCATTTGTTCAAGTATCCATGTCTTAATCCATTTCCTGTACAAGACTCAACAAGTGATTAATTAAAATAAATTTGTAATTTGCACAAGTATGAGGTTTTAAATGTCATCATTATGGTATCCAGGTGATAACTTCTGTGATCTTTGACTGTCTATGATTTTGAACAGCTATAGATTCGCATAAGTCTTCAACAGCATAAAAACTGTCAAAATTTTCACAATTGTTCTCTTCTAAGAATCTTCTTACTGTTGACAGAGCAAGTCCAACATCTGTTGTAGAGACAGGTAGCATCACATCTTTATCATCCTCATCATTGCTGTCGTTACTATCTGTTGATTTTGCATCATCACTCATGAATGAGGCAACCAGTTCTTCATATGTTGGGATACTGTAACACTCCAGATCATCATCTTGAGTAACATACTCTTCAAACTGCTCTTTTGTCAACATAGTAGGCGGGACTACCACATCTTCTTCAGCAGGTGGAGTGTCAACACATGTAAAACCAGCTTTCTGGAAACAACTGACTATTGTAGAAGTCTTCAGATTGTTCCATGATTTTGCAATTAAATGAATAGCATCCAATAATGTGATTTTCTTGGCATTTGCTTTAATCTCTGGATGACCATCAATGTCAAGAATAAGATTTCTGACCAAGGCACTTCTATATAGTGATTTCAGAGCTTTTATAATGCCTTGGTTGCATGGTTGTTTTACTTTTATAATTTTTGATGGAAAAAACATCAGTTTGACTTGTTTAAGATTTGTAATTGCTGGGTGGGCAGTACAACTGTCAACAAGTAATACAATTTTTCTTTTCTTTCGAGTCAGCTCGATGTCAAATTCTCTCAGCCATGTAGTAAATATCTCTAAGGTCATCAAAGCATTTTTACTGTGTTTGTAGGTTACTGGGAGTGTTTTCCCATTGAGGCTTCTGGGGTCTTTATTTTTGCCAATCACTAATAATTTTCTTTTGTCATTTCCTGACATATTGGATGCCCCCATAATTGTAACTCTATCTTTGTAATTTTTGGTTCTGCTCTTTGTCTCTGACTTGAGGGTAAGCGTAAAGTCTGGAAGGGCTCTGTACAACAATCCAGTTTCACCTGCAATGTAGATGTCATCAGGATTGTAAGTCTGTAGAATCTCAGGTAATACTGTACGTGTCCAGTTATCAACTGCATCTTTCTTCTCACAATTAAGCTTTTTGAATCTGATGTTATGTCTTACTTTCCATCGAGATAACCATCCACTTGTAGGATTGAACTCTGCTCTGTTTAGATGCTCTGCTAAATCTTTGGCCTTTTCCGACAGAATAGGTCCTGATAAAGGAATGCCTCTGGACTTGGCATTGTTGAACCATTGAGATAATGCCCCCTCTACATCAGCATCTTTTCCAGATCGTTGCCTTTTTCTCTTTGGATTGGCATTAGATCGATAGTTTGCTATAATTTCTTCTTTCTTTGAGGTCAGTCTGGATATCTGGGATTGTGAACATCCCAGTTTCTTTGCCACTTCTGTCTGGGACATCTTCTGCCCCAGCAGAATAACTGCTTCATACTGGTCAGCAATTGACAGATCGTTTCTTTTCCTCTTGGTTGTCATTTTTTCCCCCTGTCTTCTCTAAACCACTCACTTGAATAAATATAATTTGAATATCGATTTATAAGACCCAGAAGGCGACAGTTTACTCCAAGCTTGGTATGGTCAAGTCCATTACTTCTTGAAGCAAATGTACATCTAATTTATCTTCCACCCGATAGAAGCTATTTCGTTATCAATACATATCATCTGTTGGCTTGAAGATCATTTGAATTATCAACTGAGGTTTTGCTATGTCCCATTCATATTTTCCAGTTACCCAGACTTAACGAGATCCATAGGCCCATCCATAAGCCCCAACATCGACTTTCATATACTTTGAAATAAAGATAACTTGAGTTACGCGGATTAAGAAAATTCAGTTGCCTCAATCGCAGGTTCACGAAATAGATAATGAAAACAACAAAAAACGTCCATTCACCGCTTTGATTCAAAACTACTGCTTTACAAATTTTATCAACAACAAAGATTTTTTGAAGAATTTGATTACGCAGCGAAACCAAAGACAAAATATATAAGGAATCTGAACTTCAACAGTCTTTAAATGTTTTGATATTGCAAGATTAACTTCGATATACTTCTTTCTGTTTACATCGGTTGGTTGTAAACATGATGGTTTGACTATTGTCAGTTTAATTCATCATGAAACAAGCTTCCACAGTCATTTTATTCATAGAAAATCAAATAAATAGTTATTTTTATGCTACATTTTGTTTTGTGTTACTTAAAAATCCGAATAAATCTTATGCAATTAATCGGAATTAATTCCGATAAAATGGCCCTACGTTTCTTTTAACGACTCGAATTTCAAACACAAAAATGTACTTGCAATTTTGATTAATCGTGCTTCGATGAGGTTCAGAGTAATACAAAAATAATTAATGGTTAAGCTAGATAAACTAATTTTTTTTTTCTTAATGTCTGCATTACAAATAAAAAAAAAAATACAACATCCTATATGGAGAAATTACATTCTGACAGAAAGTTTTGTATTTGGAAATAAATTATAGAAACTTTCTCTCACCAATCCACGTTGTCTTTCCACAGGTATCACAAGTCGCTTTCTTACACATTATGAAAATTTTCGTGTTTTGTTTCTTCCAAGATCCAGAATATTATATTTATAAGTGTCAAAAGTCTCAACTTCTCCCTTAGCAACTCAAAAGCCTCCGAATTCTGTAGGAACGGACTTGAAACCGCAGTGGGCATATTTTTCTACGTTAAAAGAAATAGTTTCACCTATCGGCCTCCTTATAAAGGAATGTTTCGTAATTATGTTAAGAAAATTAATTGCTTTTCGTTAATTTCTACACAAATTATAAATATTGTTTCATTTACTTTTGTAAATTTTCGAAGTAATTAAACACTATAAGAAAAAAAATTGTAATACATTAAAAATAGTTTCAGTTATCGTTCTCCTTGCAACTGAATGCTTCATAATTATATTATGGAATCTTTTTTTCATAAATTTCTGGATAAATTATAAATATTAATTCGTTTATTTATGTAAATTAAACACCTTAGGCAAAAAAATAAACTAAATTAATCTGTTTGCAAGCAGTATAACGAACTGTGTAAAAGGATTATGGCGTAGTAATACGTAATCTCAGCCAGAAGGATAGGGTGGAGACCATTGTCTTAAACAATATGACTATAATATATAAGAATGTTTATTAAAGAGCTTCAACTAAAATAATAACAGTGAATAACAATTTCTCATAATAGCACAACTTCAGAGTGTGGTATGAATAAAGGTTATAGATCTTGTAAATACAGCATTTCATTTCTAGACAACTACTTTTTCCTGTATTTCTTTTGTTTTTTTTTCACGACAGAACGAACTTGTTATTTCTTTTCTCGTTAAATATTTATACGGCATTCGTAAATACACTATAACGTCTGTCCGTTTGGGTTGTGGATTGGCAGAATCGTTAGAGCATAGGTGAAAATGTGTTGCGATATTTCTGTCGACTCTTTACTCTTGGAATTCGTTTCCCGCTGAGATCACCTTTGACTTTAATCTGTAGCAAGATGTGAACTTGCGTTGCCATACATCCTTTCGGGGTCGATAAAATGAAAGAACAGTCAATAACTAACCCTCTCCCTTCATAACTGCGAGTTTTGTGTCTAAATTCGAAACCCTTATGTATAAGTGCAATGAGAAGGAACAGGAAAACGGGAAGGGTAGGTATGTTGAGGGTGCCACCTCTAACAATAATAAGAAAAAAATAAGTAGAGCATATTTTCCTCATATTATCTTCAATTGAGGTGTCTGAGTTCAAATTTATAATTTCACTACTTCGAGTTCAAATCCTAACATGTTGATTTTGACACTTTCATCTTTCAGGGTCAATAATGTAAGCATCGATTTAGTTGGCTATATAAGATTGGTCTTGAGTTTAATCGAAAGAAATCAATATTAAAAGAAGCAGACTATTAGCTATGTTTATTCCCTTCGTAATGAGAAAGCATTTACCAATAAGCAAATAGAATAATATGAGTAACGATATTATAATCAATCCTGAATCAATAGTCACACTAACTCATATGCAGTTTCTATAATTTGCTTTGTTTGATTAAGCAAAGTTGTTTGCATAATAGCTGTACCCAGTCAATTATTAGTGGTTAGTTATGTCATAAATATCCAAGTAGTATTATAGCAATCTTTCAAACTGATACAATCAGATAATATAAATAAAGTTCTAGAGTTGATGGTGTCATTTTGTCTCAAATCTAGGGAGGTGAATCAGCAGAATTGTCAAGGTGTGCAATATTTCTGGCTTTTTGCATTCTGATTTCAAATTTCACCAAGATTGAATATGCCTTTCATCCTTCCAGGATCAATAAAATGAAATATATACTGCATACCTAAATAAATATTCCAGTTGTAAACACTTTGTCTTTTCAAGGTAAGGATCACAGTATTCATTGTGACATTTTCTAAGATAATATGATGTGAAATTTAGCTACTATTTCTAAGAGATCAAATGATTGCATAGAGCAGTGGTTCTCATCCAGGGTCCCTATGGCCTCTGGGGGTCCACATAAGATTTTGTTGTTAAAATTTAGGTGCAATTAATTGTTTATATGTCTACAGTACACAAAACATTTAAAATTTTTTATTTAATTCCTATATAATTATAAAAATACAGTATGATGTATTTTTATACACATTGAATGGCTATGGAGGTCAAGTAGAGTAAAATAGGAATCAAAGGGGTCAAGAGGTAAAAAATGATTGAGAACCACTTGCATAGAGATTCAATCATGGCTTGTTCTATGGTGAATCATAGCTGGATGAGTTAAGAAGGGGCTGGCCTAGAGATTGAGAGAGATTAATGTTTTTTTAAAGTCCATGACTAGGATGGTTATGTAATGCTAGCCAAGGTATTTAACTCTGTAGCAGAGCTACATATAATATAGTAGAATGTGAGTCAACCTGCACAGCAGATGAATATATTGATGAGGCATCTAGCCTCGCTTTGATACATGGGAGATTGCACATGGAGCTGCAGAGAAGACATGTCTTTGACCAAAGCCTGGCAGGAACTGAGGCCATTTCTACAGGGTAGCTCAGAGCAAGGCTAGTGTCTCAGAACAAGGCTACTGTATCAAAGCGAGGCTAGATGCCTCATCAATATATTCGTCTGTTGTGCAGGTCGACTCACATATTACTATGTAATATGTAGTTCTGCCACACAGCCTCCTGCTAGACTTGAAATAGTTGAAAAAAAGTAGAGATGGCGTATGTAAATATGCAGTGCAAAAAGCAGTAAGAACATGGAATACAAACAGAAGGATGCAATAAACAAAAAACTGAAATGAAAAGGCAAAGCATGGTAAGGGTAAACAGAATATGAATACAAAGAAATAAGCAAAATGTTCAAGTTGAATAGGTAAAGTTCAAAGGAATACTATAAAGAACAAAACTGCATCATTGGTGATACGTGTTGAAAAGCTTTTGGTAAGTTCACAGATAGTTCGATATAGTTCAGATGTATATAGCTTTAGACAGCTCGATGGGCCAATGTACACGGTGACCACTACAAGTCATAGTAATGTATGTAGATGGAGGAGGGGTTGGTGTGTGTGATGGTGTTGGTGGTGGTTGCAGTGGAGTAGTATTTGTTTTATGTTGTTCTTTGAATGTGGGAAGTGTATGAGGTGGCATTGTATCACTGTCTGTGTATGCCTGCTTAAGCCGGTTTATTGAGACAGTTTACTTTTTACCATTAATGTCTATGGTATATAGTTTGTTTGTGTGCAACAGGACACGATAGGGTCCCATGTATGGAGCTGTGAGAGGGTTTTTCACAGCGTCATTTCATAGAAACACATGGGTCCAAGAATCAATGTCTTTCGGAACTGATGATTTAGTGGTTTGGTCTCGTGTTGACACTGGTGGCAGTTCTTGCATGTATTTGTGTATGTACATAGTGGGGTCTTGTGTGGACAGATCTACTGGAGCCAACATCTGGCCTGGCAATGAAAGAGGTGTGCCATAAACAAGTTCTGCTGGGGAATAACCGAGATCCTCCTTTATCAAGGCTCAACAGCCAAGAAGATATTCTGTTGGAAGATATTCACTCCAATGCTGCTGATCTGGGTAGGCATGCAAAGCAGGTTTCATTTAACGGTGGAACCGTTGGATTGTAGATGGTAACTGGTGGTTCGAATCCAACATGCACCTATGATCTTCATGAGCTCATGGAAGAGTTGCAATTCAAACTGTTTTCCAGTCGGTAGTGATGGTGGTGGGGACTCCATATCGTGATATCTATCCTGTGAGAAAAACTTTGGCAACAGATTCTGCAGTGATATCTACTAAAGGGATAGCTTCCAGTTAACATGTGAAATGACCAATGCAGGTGAGCAGGTAGGTATATTCCTGGCTGACTGGCCAAGGTCTGACAAGGTCAATGTGTACATGGTGGAAATGCACATCTGGTGTGTTGAATATGCCAAGGGGTGCTCGGATGTGCCTATGCACCTTTGACTTCTGACAGAAAAGGCAGGAGAGTGATCAAGCAGTGATGTCTTGTCTCATATTTGGCCAAAAGAATCTAGCCGAAATGAGTTTCACTGTGGCGGTGACGCCAGGTTATGCAGTGTACTGAAGACTGTCTGTCTGTGGATCTCCGGAACAAAAGGACAAGGAGAATTTGTGGAAGTATCGCACAAAATCTGTGCATCAGCTGTGGGTAGTACTTGAAGTTGCATGTGGCAAAGGCATCTGCTGCAGTGTTATCTATACCAGAGATGTCAGTGGTAAAAGGGAAAATGAAATCCAAGTGGCTGGTTTTCTGCGGAGAGTACTTGTCAGGCTTCGAACGCAGGGCAAAGGTGAGTTGCTGTCCCTTGAGTGCGTGCCAGAAATGCCTGACTGCTAAATACATAGCTAACAGCTCCCAGCCGAAAGTGCTGTAGTGAGTTTCAGCTGATTTAAGCTGCCGAGAGAAAAAGGCAAGAGGCTGGAGTTGTTGCTGGTGAAATTGTTGTAACACCATGTCTATGGCAGTGTTGGGTGCATCCACTACAAGGGATAGCTGAGCATCTCCGAGAAGGTGGGCAAGAAGCGATGCCCAAGTGAGTTGCTAATTTTCTGTGTTGAATGAGTCAAGTTGGGTAGAGTCCAACACTATTGGCTCATTCCTCTTTTTCCTCTTCCAAAGGAGCATGTTTAGCGGATATAAGATTTCAGCTGAATGAGGAACAAAGCATCGGTAGAAGTTGAATAGTCCCAAGAAATGTCAGAGCTGACGTAATGAGGTAGGTGGAGGTAACTTCTGCAATGCCTTCACCTTGTCAGGCAGTGACAATATACCTTCGGGACTGATGATGTGATCCACACTTGGTAAGTCTTGAACTGCTCAAACAGCTGACGTACATAATGAAGATATTCCTCGGGTGAGGCACTAGCTATCAAGATGTGTCGATGTATGCATGTATGAAGTCTAAGTCTCGGACGACTTCATCTACGAACCTTTGAAAATGTGCTGACTGAATTCCATAAATCAAATGGCATAGTTAGGAATTCAAAGGCGCCAAAATGAATGGTTACGGCAGTCTTTGGAATATCCTCTGGATTCACAGGAATCTGATGGTATGCCTTAACCAAGTTCAATTTGGTGAATACTCTGCAATTGCGGAGAAATGACACAAAATCCTAGATGTACGGTTTTGGGTACCTGTCTGGCACTGTGATGGAGTTTAATCTCTTGTAGTCATCAGTAGGCCACCAGTCCCCGGAATGCTTTGGAAACATGTGCAAGAGTGATGTCCTGGGGCTATTAGAGGGGAAGATGATGCCCAACTGGAGCATGTGGTTATATTCTGCCTTGGCTGCCTTTAGCTCCTCCAAGGAGAGGTGGCGAGGGTGAGAAAAAAACCAAAGCACCTTTAGTTTCAATGAAATGGGTAGTGGTGTGAGTTGGAGCAGCAGTAAAAAAATTTAGGTTTGTCAGCTCCAGATATGAGTTTAAGAGTGCAAGGTATGCGTCGTCCGTGGTAGCAATGAAGAAGACTGGACTAACCGCAGGGGTTAGTGGCCTTTTACCTAGGATAGAAAGTTCTATGGTCACGTCCCATAAGCGCCGAGTGCACATGTCCACAAGCAGGTGGAAGTGATGCAAAAAGTCTGCACCTGATATTGGGTAAGGGAAGTCACGTCGCAGATCTAAATCCAACAAGCGAGATATCTGGCCAAAAGCTGGAATTGATGAATGGTTCACCACCTGTAGTGTCACTGGTGATAACAGCGATTTATTCGCGAGTAGTTTTAACAGCCAGATACTGCAGGCAGCGGGCATGGGATATCCAGTCTGTTATGAAAAATGCACATTTGGTTGCTTGGCTGCTGCAGAGAATGTGCTGTGCTCAATCCTCTGGTTGGTCATTTTCCTGTTGAGAAAAAGTACAGAGTTGGGTACATTTATGTGCTGAAGCTCCAAACTTGGCATGGTACCAGCATATGGATGAATGAGAAGAAGACAAGCAAGGGCAAGGTGAGAAGGAGCAATCGAAGGAACACCGTCTGGGTGAACATGACCTGGAAGTGCGAAGGAGCTGCACTTCTCTCGTTAATTCAGCTATCACCTTTAGGATAGCAGCCAAGGCAAGGTCCTTATCAGTGGAAACTGATGCTACTGGTAGGTGTGCAGAGGTATTCAGTGGTACTGGGGTCGGCTTGGTGGTGTTGCCGGTATACTCTATGATTCTGTTGACGGTGGAGGCTATTTGCTCAACGGGAGTCATCTCTACTAAAGAGATGTTAGAGGGCAACCGGGGAAAAAATAGTTGTTTCAATAAAACACCATCAGCAGGTGCATTTTGGGCCAAGTCCTTTATACAGCGCAGAAGTTGCAAGGGTTTACGGTCGTCCAAGTGCTCATCATTGATGAGGGTTTGAAATTTTCTTTCTTCCAGCAAGGACGTGTGTCGAAGAATCTCCTGCTTAATCCTCCTATACATGGCATCATGTGGGGGTTCGGTTATCAGGTCCCTCACGGTGGCTGTCAGGGACTGTGACATTGTATCAAGTAATATATGGAGCTTTTGGGCTTCAGAGGCCATATTGTTTGTGGCAAATGTTGATTCGATCTGTGTCAACCACACTTTCACATCGCATGTGAAACAAGGTAAGGAACTGCTGTTCATGGTGAGACATGTAGCAGAAAGATGTCAGTTACTGGGGAAAAGTTTGTAAAATGGCATGTGACCATGCTGTAAGATATAACAGATAGCTTAGGCAGCTGTGTTGTATCCACGTGGGGTATTCAAAGTTAGTGTACATGTGTAGCTTGAGAAATGGCGTCAAAATGTGTGAAGAAAGACAAAATGGCGATGAGCTGCATGGTGTATCAGTTCATGTGTGCAAGAGAGAAAAGGAACATTTGGTTATTTCCCCACCACCAAATTTTTTTGTTTTTAGTCCGACTCAGCTACAAGAACAAAAGTGAATTATTTTTTTGAGTGTCGACATCCTAGCAACAGATTGTTCATATATAAAAATGTGTTGGTGTAAGTGCAGTGTGTTTGTAAATGACTTTGGTGTGTGTTTCCTTAGTAACACACATTTTTCTTTGAACAAGGTGTCCGACAAACCACTATATACACATATATATGTATATATTTTTTTTTATATCAGGGTCACCATTTTATAGTAGCTGTCATTAGCTGTTCAAGTGCATGTTATTAAATGGAAAAACAGTTAGTATGAATCCCCATAAGACATGTTTGTGGATAAATATATTGTTTATTCTGTGTTCACCTTTTGTGGTGGAAGCATGTAGTATAATACAAAAACGTGTGTTTACATACAAAGAAAGGTATATACACCTTGACACAAGATATATGGTTAGTAATTGAAGATATTTTATCACACACACATTCTCAAAATGACTGTTCTTATTACACACATGCATACATACTGTAATACAAATATTATATGTTACTTCTTTCAGTGCTAAAGCAAAAGTCAAAACTTTCTTTGTATGTAAACATGCATGTTTTGATATCATACTACACGCTTCCACCATAAATGGTGAACACAGAATAAACAATATATTTATACACAAAAATGTCTTATGGTGATTCATACTAATTGTTTTTCCATTTAATAACATGCACTTGAACAGCCACTAAAACTCTTAACAAGCAACTCAAACCTAGGTATAAATAGCTGCCATGCAGAGGTACAACTAACTGCCATAATCAATATGTGTGCAGGAGGGTCTTTAGATTTTTGTGAAGCATTTCATCAGGTTGTAATAAGCTAAAAAAACCTACCAACGAACATAGAGAAGGCAACTGAAAACTGTTTCTCGATATTCTCCAAAGAATCGTCACATCAAGATAATTACACATTATGAACAAGTTCCTCATACCACATATATCTAGTTTAATATAATGGAATTGAATCTATTTTTATTTGATCTCATTTAGTACCTAGCTGTTGTACAAAACATTGAGAAATGGACTTTGACCTACTTTAGGTTCTAGAACTCTCAGTTTCAACCTTAAGCCTACTGTCAAGATATGGTCAAACACTATGTAATTTATATAGCCATATCAAGTTTCTAAATCTCCACCTCACATTCTTTTTTCTATCTAAAACCATTGAAATCTAGCAAAATATGTTAGCCATGTATAAATAAACTCAGATATATGGGTACAGGACGTCACCAATGGTGCAAATAAAATGAAATATGTAAACAATGAGAGAAAAATGGAAAACAAGACAAATAAACACAGAGAAAGGACACTTCATCAGTTGTCGGCTGTCTATCTACTCTTCATTTTAACCATTCGACGATGAATGCTCGAAATGAGGAGTAGATAGACAGCCGACAACTGATGAAAGATCCTTTCTCTGTGTTTACTTGTCCTGTTTTCCATTTTTTTTTGTTGTTGTTTACATATCTACCTCGCTTGTTTATGTATTTCATGTTATTTGCACTGTTGGTGATGTCCTGTACCTATATATGCATGTGTGTGTGTGTATATATATATATATATATATATATATATATATATATATATGTGTGTGTGTGTGTGTGTGTAAGAGACAAAGTGTACCTATGCCACTATATATATATATATAACTAATACAAAATGGGACAAGAACGCAAAACATCCAGACAGTTAGGTGATACAAGAAAGGGACAAGAAAACATCCAGATAGACAATACAAAGAAAACAAGGACAGGTCATTCGGAGTTTTCTTTCCTCAGTTGAGATCCAGATTATCTTTGCAATTTCGGCTGGTTATTCTCGATATTGCTCCAATCTGGACAGTTAGGAAAGCTAACTAGGAAGATAATTTTTGTATGTGGCAGATGCTCAGGAGCAATAAACACTGAAAATGTGCAGAGAACAACTTCTGCCACATTCCAGGGAGAAAAACTAGAAGTAGTTGATAGTTTCCGTTACCTAGGTGACCAAGTCAGTGGCAGGGGAGGGTGTGCTGAAGGTGTAGCTGCTAGAATAAGAATAGCCTGGGCAAATTTCAGAGAGCTCTTACCTCTGCTGGTGACAAAGGGCCTCTCACTTAGAGTAAAAGCAGACTGTATAATGTATGTGTATGACCAGCCATGCTACATGGCAGTGAAACATGGACAGTGACTGCTGAGGACATACGTAAGCTCGCAAGGAATGAAGCCAGTATGCTCCGATGGATGTGTAATGTCAATGCGCATGCTCGACGAGTGTAAGTACCTTGAGAGAAAAGTTGGACCTAAGCAGCATCAGTTGTGGTGTGCAAGAGAGACGATTGTGCTGGTATGGTCATTTGGCGAGAATGGATGAGGATAGCTGTGTGAAAAAGTGCCACAGCCTAGCAACTGAGGGTACCTGTGGAAGAGGTAGACCCAGGAAAACCTGGAATGAGGTGGAGAAGCACAACCTTTGAACATTAGACCTCACCGAGGCAATGACTAGTGACCGAGACCTTTGGAAATATGCTGTGCATGAGAAGACCCGGCAAGACAAGTGAGACCATAATCTGTGGCCTTTACCAGGGGTGTAGCCAGCCCACTTATGCGTACCTTTCCTCCTTTGGACACAAAACCCTGTTTGCGAAGACCTGTTGAGGCAAGTGAAATCGAAATCAAAATCAAAATCGAACCAAATTCGACGACTGGCACCCATGCAAACCTTCCTTCATTGGACACTAAACTCAGCTTGCGAAGACTTGTTGGGGCAAGTGAGATTGAAACTGAACCAAATTCGATGACTGGTACGTGTGCGAGTGGAGCGCTAACAGCACCATCCGAGTGGGATCACTGCCAGAGCAGCGGTCCCACTTCCGTGCCAGTGGCATGTAAAAAGCACCATTTGAGTGTGATTGTTTCCAGCTTTGCCTTACTGGCACTTGTGCCGGTGGCATGTGAACAAAACATTGGACTGGCTCCTGTGCAGATGGCACATAAAAAACACCATTTGAGCATGGCCGTTAGATCTGGGATGGTATGGTGCAAGAGTTACATGTTTTACAGCAAACATTTTACAAAACTTTTTAAACTCAAAAGATAGAAATTGTGCTCCATTATCAGACACTATAGTGTCTTGAATGCCAAATCTCACAGACATCTCATGTAGAAAGTTTGTCATAGTTGAGGAGGTTGGCTTCTTACACTTACAAATTTCTGGCCATTTAGAGGAACTTTCTACTACCACTAAGTAGCATGAGCCGTTAGAGGGACCAGCAAAATCAATGTGTAGTCCCGACTACAAAACAGGTACTTCTGGCCAAGGTTCACTTTTTATTGTTGGTAATTTCACTGTTAGAGCACATCCTCTGCAGCCTTTCACTAAATTTTCAATTTCTCAATCCATTTTTGGCCAGTACACGTAGCTATGCATTAAAGCTTTCATCCTTGAAATACCAGGATATCTAACATGGAATTCTCTCAACATTTTCTTTTGCAGTGTTTCAGGTATTGTTACTCACTGTGCATACATCAGCACACTATCACAAATTGAATATAGGTTCATGTTTTGGTTTCATTTTGCATCAATCCTGTTTCTATTTACTTTTCCTTTTCACAGTATTCTTTTCATTTCTGTTATGAATTTGTCCTTTCCTGCATTTCATTTTATGTCTTTAGGGTCACCGGTAATTTGCGTACCACATTCTACATTACAATTTTTTATTTCTCCTTCTGATCTTAAAGCTGTAATTACCATAGCTCGCAATGCTTTGGTATCAGTCTGGACAAACCATCCGCATGCTCTAGTTTCTTTGGTGGTACATGTTCCATTTTGAAATCATAATTCAATAATGTAGTGCCCGTATATTGACAGTAGACAGAAACTTCTTCCATGAATAAATCTAAGGAATTTTTTACACCAAATATAATTGCTAACGCTTCCTTTTCTATTTGGCTATAGTTCCTCTCTGCTGGTAATACATGACATATGGCTATAGCCTTTTTACTCCCATCGTCATATCTGTGCAGAAGCACTGCTTCTACAATGCAATCACTTGCATCTGTAGCCAATATAATATCCAGCTTCAAATCAAAATGCGTTAACGATAAATCAAAATGTTTTTTAATTCATCAAATGCTTTCTGACATTTATCAACCCAGCACCATTTTGCATTTTTCTTTAACAAATCATTTAGTGGAGCCCTTACACTGTGTATATTGAGAATATAAATTTGATAGTAATTTACTAAACCCCAAAATGCTTGTAGTAGAGTCACATTATTCGGTGTGGGCATATTTTTTATCACAGTTGCTCTGGAGGGATCTGGTTTCCATCTGTTTTTATCTATTATCTGGCCCAAGTATTTAATTTTTTTCAGAAAGAATTTGCATTTTCCTTCACTTAGCTTAAAGCTGTATTCTCTTATCTTTTCAAATACCTTTTTACGTGTTCTATATGTTGTTTGTGTGATTCACTAAATAGGCGATAGCAAAATCACAGTCCGCCAGCATTGTATCTGCAGAAAGTGAGGTTGGCACTGGATGGGTGCCACACAATTCCTTACATAGTCGTGGAAGGAAAATAGCGGCATAAGAATAGCCGAACAAATAACAATATTTATTCTCCGTCTGTACAAACGTTACATCTCGGGACAATCAGCAGCCAGGTTACCTTGGTGTGGAAGCAGCAGAGTCGGTTTAATCACAATTGTGAAGGCATTCTTCACAGTTTAGCCAATATCGTGTGACGCCTTCAGATCTCTAGCTACACAGAGCTAGTCAAGATTGCGTGCATCTAGGTTGGCAGCAGGGACGAAGAGAGTGCCTGGCGGTCAAGCCTAGCGGCTGCTGATTAAGGTCTATGCGCATAAGGGACTTCCAGCAGGCCTTCCAGAAGTCTCTAATCCCTGTGCATGTGTGGATGAAAATCCCAAAATGGCGACTGGAACCAGGCGTCACTACATATCTATTACTTGTTGAAATATGGAAGGGGCCAATTTTACACTGAAGGGAAGCCACTTAAATTTAGATAAGCCATGGTGTGTATTAATGGTTAATAAATGTGAGCATTCTTCTCCTTGGATTTGTAAGTATGCCTTCGAGACGTCTAATTTTGAGAGAGTGGGGGGGGGGGAAGAGAGAGGGAGGGAAAGACAGAAATATCATTTATTGCAGTGTTGAATAAAGTGAGAAACCCGAAGAGTGGTTATATCAACCAATGCTGGGATTAAATCATTTCCTCACAGGAAAATGAAGAAGTGAAAGAACATTGTGTGGTTGTTTAAAACAAAAAGTTTATTACCTGTGAGTGGCAATCATCATCAATTAGTTTGTATCGATTATAGCGCCAGGGTTCATATAATATAACTGTCATACAATGTATCTGTTTGAAAAATACAAAGACAATAATAATAATAATAATAATAATGATAATAATAATAATAATAATAATAATAATAATAATAATAAGAGGAAATAATTATAAACCAGCCCAAGGCTGATGAAAATACAGTAATGATTGAAAGAGTTAAGGTAACTGATAGGCAAAGTGAAATACTCTCTGAACCAACCATAAACACTAATGCAGGTGAAAATCAAATAGATGAAGGAAGTCATACAGAAATCAACGCAACAGAACTACATGATCTAAAAAATCAAATCATGATTGAATGGCTGAAAATTAAAGAAACTAGTATGAATGAACGCGACACTCTCCCCAAAATTCGCAATTCTAACCAAAACCTGAAAATAATTGGTAAAATCCGCCTTGCACTTAAGGATATAATTTCAGCTAATGATGTTGATATTACAGATCTCAACCACCTGTACTATGCATCTGCAAAAATCTCAACGGTTCTATGTGGTGAAAAGATAAGAAAACGACAACACTCCCACAAAAAGCCTTCTTGGCAAGAACGCATTCAACACCAAATTAAGCTGCTTAGATCTGACATAGAATGTTTGAAAAACCTTAAATTTGACAAGAGTATCAAACCTACAAAGACCCATAAACTAAAGAAAAAATATAATATGAAAACCATAGTTGACATTGATGCCACCATAGAAACCATCAAGCAAAAGGTATGTGCTAAAGCTGCCCGCATAGCAAGGTATGAAAAGCGTGTTAGATTCTTCCGAGATAATAACATGTTCAAAAATAACCCCAAAAGTTTCTACAGGAAGATAGGGAAAACACCAGTAACAATAAAGTCTGTCCCATCAAAAGAAGAAGTGCAAGAATTTTGGAATAAAATCTGGGCAGAAGATAAAACACACAATGATTGATAGAACATCTACAGACCTAGACTCCTTAGAGGAGCAAAAGTGGGAGGGGGTCAAGGTAGAAGATATAAGATCTGCTCTCAGGAGGTCAAGCAAATGGAAGTCTCCAGGAAAGGATAAAATTCCTAACTTCTGGTTGAATGCCTTCCCAGAAAGCCATGAACTGCTAACAAAACTTTACAACGATGTTTTGCAAAATCCTAGTTTGATGCCCTCTTGGCTAGTTAATGGTTTAACATTCCTGCTTCCAAAAAATGAGGAAACAAACGAACCAAAAAATTATCGCCCCATAACCTGCTTAACAACAATGTATAAGACACTAACATCTGTCCTAACCGAGTACACCTATAGTTTTTTAATAGAAAGTAGCATATTCCCTAATGAGCAAAAGGGATGTAAACGTGGATCTTATGGTTGTAAAGATCAGCTACTCATCAATAAGATGATCTTAGAAGATTGTCACAAGCGACACAAAAACTTGTCAATAGCCTGGATAGACTATAAAAAGGCCTTTGATAGCCTACCACATAGCTGGATTAGGAAATGTCTGGAAATGTATAAAATAGCTCCCACTCTGCGAAACTTTTTATCTGTAAGTATGAGATCATGGAGAACCACACTGATGTTGAACAATGACAATGAATCTCTAAATGCTGGAGATGTAAGAATTTCATGTGGCATTTTCCAGAGTGACTCACTATCACCACTCCTCTTCTGTCTAGCCCTAATACCGCTCTCAAAATTGCTCAATGATGCACAGTATGGTTATAAAGTATTTGATAAAAATATAAATCATCTCATTTACATGGATGATTTAAAGCTCTTTGCAAAAAATGACCAACAACTCAAAGGCCTACTAGCGATTGTTAAACAATTCAGTGATGACATCAGGATGCAATTTGGCCTTGATAAATGTGCAAAAGCTACCTTTATCAAAGGAAAAATGACAAATACATCTAATGTGAACCTTGACCAGCAAAATGTCATAAAAGAGTTAGAACCAGCGGAGAGCTACAAATACCTAGGGGTAATTGAAGGGGACAATATCAAGCACTCAGTGATGAGGGAAAGGATCAGAAGAGAATGTTATCGCAGGGTGAGAGCAATACTGAAGACAGAGCTGAACGCGAGAAACAGGATCGAAGCGATTAATGCTCTAGCCATACCAGTCGTGACTTACAGTTTCAACATCGTTAACTGGTCAATTACTGAAATATGTAATGTTGACAGAAAAATACGAAAACTGTTGACAATGCATAGAATGCACCACCCTAAGGCAGATATAGAACGTCTTTATCTGCCAAGAAAAGAAGGAGGCCGAGGACTTTTACAGCTGGCATTATCAATGAAGGTAGCCACAATTGGCCGAGACACCTATCTGAAAAACTCTGAGGACTGGATGCTAAAACTTGTCTTAAAATATGAAAGCAAGAAAGCATCCTACTCAGTAACAAAACAGGCAAAGGAATATCTAAGTGAATTCCAATTGCAACAAATTCAAGAATTAGACGAACTAGAAACACCTGCAGAAAAAGCTAAGCGCTTGAAAACCCGGGCTAAAATTGCTGCCTTAGCTATTATGACTGAAAAATGGCATGGAAAACCTCTCAATGGCAAATACCCAAAGAGAGCGAATAATGCAGATATTGACAAAGCCCTTACCCACCAATGGTTAATGGCCTCTGGCTTGAAATCAGAAACAGAGGGGTTTATCATAGCAGCCCAAGATCAATGCCTACCTACAAAGAACTACCAGGCCAACATATTAAAGAACGGCAGCTCCCCATTATGTCGTATATGCCAACAACAAAATGAGACCATCGATCATGTTGTCTCCATGTGCAGTCTGCTTGCGCCTACAGAGTATCTCAACAGGCATGATAGAGCTGCACAATATATTCACTGGGTAATATGCAAAAACCTGGACTTGCCCCATGATAAAAACTGGTGGGAACACAAACCACCCCCAGTACTTGAAAATGATCACATTGCACTCCTCTGGAACTTCACCATTCAAACTGACAGAAAGATAGACGCAAATAGGCCAGACATCATACTGAAAGACTTCAGACAAAAATCATGCCTCCTCATTGATATGACTGTCCCAATCGATATAAACGTATCTGTCAAGACCTACCAAAAACTGAGCAAATATAAAGATCTTGAAATAGAAATTAGCAAAATGTGGAATCTGAAGACGAAAACAATACCTATTGTCATAGGTGCCCTGGGAATGACAGCGAAACGGGCTGATTACTACCTAAATCAGATTCCAGGAAACCCCAAAATGGCTGAAGTTCAAAAGATAGTGCTCATGGGAACTGCCCATATCCTACGTAAAATACTGTCTATGTGATCTCAAATTTTAAAGCAAACACATAATTTTCTTATGGTTTCTTAAACATTCACTTGAACAAAACTGTACAAATCCAAATATATGGTACCCTAGGCATAACACCTACATGAACTTCTAACTTGTTGTCTCTTGAGGTCTCTGGGTGAGACTTGGATCCAACTTGTACAAATGCAAAACAAAAGTCAAACATAAAATAATAATAATAATAATAAAGATAATCCTTTCTCTGTAGACACAAGGCCTGAAATTTTTGGGGGAGGGGATCGTTGATTACATCGACCCTAGTACACAACTGGTACTTATTTTATTGACGTTGAAAGGATGAAAAGTAAAGTCTACCTCGGCAGAATTTGAACTCAGAATGTAGAGACAGGTAAAATACTGCTAAGCATTTTGTCCAGTGCACTGACGATTCTGCCAGCTTATCGCCTTAATAATAATAAGCCTTTCTACTAGGCTTCAAATTTGGGGGAAGGGATTAAGTTGATCACATCGACCCCAGTGCACAACTGGTACTTATGTAATCAACCCCAAAAGGATGAAAGGCAAAATCGACCTCAGTGGAATTGCCTTAAATAATAATCCTTTGTACTATAGGCACAATACCTGAAATTTAATGGAATGGGATAGTAAATCACATCTATCCCAGTGCTCAACTGGTACTCATTTTATCAACCCCAAAAGGATGAAAGGCCAAGTTAACCTCAGCAGAATTTGAACTCAGATCATGCAGCTGGACAAAATGCCACTAAGCATTTTGCCTGGCATGCTAATAACTCTGCCAGTTCGTTGCCTTAATAATAATAATAATAATCCTTTCTACTATAGGCACAAAGCCTGAAATTTGGTGGGGAGGGGTAAGTTGATTACACCGACCCCAAAAGGATGAAAGGTTGACCTCGACAGCATTTAAACTCAGAACCTAAAGATGGATGAAATACTGCTAAGCATTTCACCTGGCATGCGAACAATTCTGTCAGCTCACTACCTTAATAATAATAATAATTCTTTCTAATATAGGCACAAGGCCTGAAATTTGGGGGTAGGGGGAAAGTCAATTGCATCGACCCCAGTGTTTCACTGGTACTTAATTTATTGACCCTGAAAGGATAAAAGGGAAAGTTGACCTTGGTGGAATTTGAACTCAGATTGTAAAGATGGACGAAATACTGCTAAGCATTTTTCCAGTGTGCTAATGATTCTGCTATCTCACTGCCTTAATAACAATAATAATAACAATCCTTTAACAACAATAATAACAATCCTTTCTACTATAGGTCCAAGGCTTGAAATTTGGGGGAATGAGGAAAGTTGATTACATCGACCCCAGTGTTTCACTGGTACTTGATTTATCAACCCTGAAAGGATAAAAGGCAAAGTCGACCTCGGTAGTATTTGAATACAGAACCTGGTGACAGATTAAATACCGCTAAGCATTTTGCCTGGTGCATTAACGATTCTTCTAGCGCACTGCTTTAATAATTATAATAATAATAATAATCTCCTAATATAATAATAAACATGGTGTTTTTATATATATATATATATATATATATATATATATATATATATATATATTATCCAAAATCACACAGGAGGGAGTAAGTGAAAGGAGAGGAGAGAAAATAGTAACTCAGTGAAGGAGAAGTAGTGAGAATAATAGCTCTGACTTAGAGGGAGTGAGAGAAAGTAACAGCAATGAGAGAAAGGAAGTGGCAAAGAGCACATCATGTATCTTCTGTTTTTCTCTGTCACAACATATGAATGAGAAAGGAAGGGGTGAAAATAAATCAGCATTTCAACTCTGTGTGAGTATATGTGTGTGTATGTAAAAGGGAAGTATGTGAATGTTTGTGTGTGCGTGTGTGTGTGTGTGCATGTGTGTGTGCGTGCATGTGTGTGTGTGTGTGTGTGTGTGCAATGGAAGTGGGATGGTGAACATTCAACATTGAAAAGAAAAATCAAACAGTATTTCAACTCTGAGTGAGTATATGTGTGTATGTGTGTGAGTGTACAAGGGAAGTATGTGAATGTTTGTATCTGTGATTATTATGTACCTTATTAAGGTGGCGAGCAGGCAGAATCGTTAGCACACTGGGTGAAATGCTTACCGGTATTTTGTCTGTCTTTACATTCTGAGTTCAAATGCCGCTGAGATCAACTTCGCCTTTCATCCTTTCAGGGTCAATAACGTAAGTGCCAGTTGTGTACTGGGGTTGATTTAATCGCCTGGCCCCCTCCCCCAAGTTTCAGGCCTTGTGCCTATAGTAGAAAGGATTATTATGTACCTTATTTTGTACCTTATTTATATATAAAATACTACAATTAGCCATCATTTTTGATGGCATGGGGCCAGCTAGTAATAATAATAAATTAGAAAATAATAGACCAGACATAACAATTATAGATAAGGAAAAGTGAAGTTGCTTCCTTATCGACCCATCATGCCTGTTTGATTTCAGGATTGTAAAGAAAGAGGAAGAAAAACAAAAAAATACAATCACTTAAAATCTGAAATAGGAAGAATTTGGAGCATGTGAACAGTAAAAGTTGTCCCTATAATAATTGGTGTGTTGAGAACAGTAAGCAAAGATATAAACAAATGGCCGAAAGAGACTGAAATAGACTGCCTGGTAGAGCTCCAAGAGAAAGTTTGTCTCTTAGAGACAGCAAGGATTATCAGAAGTGTCCTAAGCACTTAAAAGACTGCTGAAAACTTGTGGATACCTAAGGTTATAGGTAGTAACCTATTATCCACATAATTCTTACCAGGAATAAGACCAAACCTGAGGCAAACCAAAATAATAATAATAATAATAATAATAATAATCCTTTCTACTATAGATATAAGGCCTGAAATTGTGGGGGAGGGGCCTAGTCAATTACATCGACCCCAGTGTTTCACTGGTACTTAATTTATCGACCCCAAAAGGATAAAAAGCAAAGTTAACCTCAGTGGAATTTGAACTCAGAATGTAAAGACAGATGAAACACCACTAACGCTTCTGCCAGCTTGCCACCTTTTTTTCTTTTTAAAGGGGAAGTTGACAGAATAATATTTCTACTAATCCTTTTCTACTAAAGGCACAAGGCCTGAAATTTGGAGGGGAGGGGACTAGTTCATTACATTGACCCTAGTGTTTCACTAGTACTTAATTTATCAACCCTGAAAGGATGAAAGGCAAACCCAACATTAGCAGGATTTGAACTCAGAACGTAAGGATGAACAAAATGCCACTAAGCATTTTGCCTGGCATGCTTACAATTCTGTCAGCTTGCCGTCTTAATAATAATAATAGTAGTAATAGCAATAATAATAATAATAATAATAGTAATAATAATAATAATAATAATAATAATAATAATAATAATAATAATAATAATAATCAACATCGTTAACTGGTCAATTACTGAAATATGTAATGTTGACAGAAAAATACGAAAACTGTTGACAATGCATAGAATGCACCACCCTAAGGCAGATATAGAACGTCTTTATCTGCCAAGAAAAGAGGGAGGCCGAGGACTTTTACAGCTGGCATTATCAATGAAGGTAGCCACAATTGGCCGAGACACCTATCTGAAAAACTCTGAGGACTGGATACTAAAACTTGTCTTAAAATATGAAAGCAAGAAAGCATCTTACTCAGTAACAAAACAGGCAAAGGAATATCTAAGTGAATTCCAATTGCAACAAATTCAAGAATTAGACGAACTAGAAACACCTGCAGAAAAAGCTAAGCGCTTGAAAACCCGGGCTAAAATTGCTGCCTTAGCTATTATGACTGAAAAATGGCATGGAAAACCTCTCAATGGCAAATACCCAAAGAGAGCGAATAATGCAGATATTGACAAAGCCCTTACCCACCAATGGTTAATGGCCTCTGGCTTGAAATCAGAAACAGAGGGGTTTATCATAGCAGCCCAAGATCAATGCCTACCTACAAAGAACTACCAGGCCAACATATTAAAGAACGGCAGCTCCCCATTATGTCGTATATGCCAACAACAAAATGAGACCATCGATCATGTTGTCTCCATGTGCAGTCTGCTTGCGCCTACAGAGTATCTCAACAGGCATGATAGAGCTGCACAATATATTCACTGGGTAATATGCAAAAACCTGGACTTGCCCCATGATAAAAACTGGTGGGAACACAAACCACCCCCAGTACTTGAAAATGATCACATTGCACTCCTCTGGAACTTCACCATTCAAACTGACAGAAAGATAGACGCAAATAGGCCAGACATCATACTGAAAGACTTCAGACAAAAATCATGCCTCCTCATTGATATGACTGTCCCAATCGATATAAACGTATCTGTCAAGACCTACCAAAAACTGAGCAAATATAAAGATCTTGAAATAGAAATTAGCAAAATGTGGAATCTGAAGACGAAAACAATACCTATTGTCATAGGTGCCCTGGGAATGACAGCGAAACGGGCTGATTACTACCTAGATCAGATTCCAGGAAACCCCAAAATGGCTGAAGTTCAAAAAATAGTGCTCATGGGAACTGCCCATATCCTACATAAAATACTGTCTATGTGATCTCAAATTTTAAAGCAAACACATAATTTTCTTATGGTTTCTTAAACATTCACTTGAACAAAACTGTACAAATCCAAATATATGGTACCCTAGGCATAACACCTACATGAACTTCTAACTTGTTGTCTCTTGAGGTCTCTGGGTGAGACTTGGATCCAACTTGTACAAATGCAAAACAAAAGTCAAACATAAAATAATAATAATAATAATAATGGTTTCAAATTTTGGCACAAGGCCAGGAATTTTGGGGGCAAGCAGAAGTAGTAGGGGAGCATTGTAGCCATGTGTTGAAAGGAAATCTTTGGAGTCTGAATAATTCACCTCTGGAAAGATATTTCGTTCAACATTCTTAAACAACCCTTATCCAAGGACCTTTTGAGAAGGATGGGTTACTCGACTTGAAGAAAATTCTAGCTGGGCCCCATTTGCAAGGTCATATGTTGTTTATCTTGATATGAGAACATCTTGTCATGCACATATGGTTGTGATGCGAGTGCTTGGTGTACCCTTGTCAGATAGGGAGTCATGATGGGCATACTGGGCTTCGTATATTTTACCCCAGTGTCATTTTGATGGCATGTACTGCTCTCTCACTCAATAATAAGAAGAACAACAAAAACAACAACAAACAAAAAATAATAATAATAAATTGATTAAATAATAATTGATTTAAACATTAACAAAATCAATTTTTTTAAAACTTATGATTTCAAAAGTTTTATTGACTATTTTACTTTAGAGAAAGAATACTTTTTAAAATAGTTAGTTTATCACTTACACCACCACCTTCAATACATTATCACCACCACTAGGAGTGGTGGTGATGGTGGTGGTGAGGATAATGATGATAATGATGGCAATGATGATGATGATGGCAATGATGATGACGATGGCAATGATGATGATGATGGCAATGATGATGATGATGATGATGATGATAATAGTCAAGAACAAAAGGTATTAGGTATTTAACCCTTTAGCATTCAGATTACCTTTTCAAATGTAATACTTACATATTCACATTGTTTTGAATTAATTAATACCTTTGATAATGTGATTGTTTACTTTTAATATGACATTGTAGGGTAGGTGTGCAAGAGCTGATATGGCCAGTTTTAACAAAACAGGTAGCATATTTTGGCCATATATGGCTGGTTTAAATGCTAAAGGGTTAAACAGGAAAATGAGACACTGAGAATACTCTTACTGGTTTTTGTCTTGGTGATTCCAACTCTGTAACTTCAACGTTTACAATATAGATTACTCCAATTTCATACTGTAAAAAAGAAAAAAACGTCAGTGTAAAATAAATGTTTTAATATTTAGAGAACAGTTATAGAATACTCTTGTTCTTCCATTTTCTGACCCATCCTGGGCCTTCTGATATCATTGTTCTTCTCCAGTTTTTCTCTTTGGTCACCTATGCAAATGTACATTCCCTAATTTACTGAATACTCTCTAAACCAGTCATGGGTAAACTGCAGCCCATGGCACTTTCTGGATTGCCAATGAAAAAAAAATTACCTGGAATATTTTCAGTAATGCTGCCTGATGATGGGTCATGTCTCATGCAACTTGCCCATGCCTATTCTATACCTTTTTTTACTCCCTTATCCCCACCTCTCTAATAAACATTTATTACCTTTCTCTCCTTATTGTTCCATTTCCAAATTTACTGTATGAAAGGTACCACCCACCGCCTGTTCATATTGTAAAGTAGTTGGCTAAAAGAGTACAGAAAGGGTAGATTAATAGGTGCCTCTAGTCCTGTCTTACTGAGGACTGTTCAAGATTTCTAGTGTTGATGCAGAGTACACTCTGTAAACTGGTTGACATTAGGAAAGGGATCCAACCATAGAAACTAGGCCTAATGGCAAGTATGAGCACCTAGTCTTTGAAAGCTTTGGCTCCAAATGGGAGGTGACTCACTGTCCAACCCATGCCAACAGGGAAAGGGGACATAAGATGATAATGATGATGATGACAATGACAACAGCAACAATAATGATGACAATGATGATGATGATGACGATGATGACAATGGTCAGAAATGCAGGCATTATCAACAGCACCTGCTACATGCAAAATATATATATATTTTTTAATGTCTGTTGTCCATGTTGGCAATGCTCAATATATATATTCTTTCAGTTTCCGTCTACCAAATCTGCTCACAAGCTTTTGGTCAGCCAGTGGTTATAGTAGTAGACATTTGCCTAAGGTTTCTGGTGGTAGGACTGAATCTGAAACCATGTGGTTGGGAAGCAAATTTTTTAACAAAACAGCCAATACCTGTGTGTATATGAAATATTATGCAACTACAACAGATGACCACTCTATTCTCACTGGCTTAGTTGTGTTGGTGTATATAGCATTAAAACGAAGAACGATCAATTATTTGTTTTTTGCAATAAATGCTGTAGCTGGCAGTAGACTTTCAAAGAAAGCGAATGAAGATTTAAAATAATTCTATGTTCAATAAAACGTCCAATACGAATGTATTGAATTATGGTGTTAATGAGGCTGGAACTAATGGTGAAGGCCTTTCACTCAGCAGGTGTCATGTGGTTGGGCAGCACAGGCATGGTTGTCATTCAGAAACTGCTTATACTCAATGATAGAAGCAGAGAAAAAGATGGGACAAGGAGGTAAATTGAACAGTAATTGAGTGCTGAATCAGAAGTGAACCCAGTAGAAGGGGATTTGAAAATGCATGAAATCAAAATGGAATAGGATTCTTTGAGATAAGTGAGCAATAGTTAGTCAATCAGGTAAGTGCAATAAGAACAAATGGGTTAACAGACATGGAAATTGAAGAAATAAAAAGGCAAATAGAAAACAGAGGTAATACTGCACCAGTAAATAGCATGCCTATTAAGGACAAAGAAATGAACAGTGACTATGAAAATGTAGCGCAAGATGGAAATGCATTGTCAGAAAATTAAGCAGAAGTAATGGAAAGAACTATACGATGATGATCAACAAGACATTGTGAGGATGATGTGCCAATATATTAGAGAAGACCAGGATCAAACACTTCCCAATCTAAAAACAGAAATGGAAAAAAACAATACTGTTGTTTGACAATTTCAGATGGAAAATATAACTGAAACCAACAAGATTATCAGGGTTGCAGCAAAAAATGAAAACATAAAAATAAGAATATATAGAATATAAAATAAAAAATTTGACATAATATTGGAAGAATTGAAACAAAAAGCAGTAGTAATCAAGGCAAAATTGGAAAGATATGACAATAGAACAAAACAATTCAGGCAGAACAAATTATATGAATCCGATGAGAGAAAACTGTTTGAGGAATTAGATGGACAATTACACCTAACATTGGTATCTAATGTAGATGAAAGCAAAGCTTTTTGGTGGTGGTGGGGAATCTGGGATCAACCTGTAGAGCATAATGATAATGCAGAGTGACTGCATGCAATCCAAAATAGGTTAAGAAATATACAAGGTCAAGACAGCATAAAAATAAAAACAGAAATGATAACCACTTACACATCCACCTGCACATGCACCTTTGACCACAACACCTACACCACCACCTTCATCGCCACTACCTAACATGAACAAACCCTATGTCACCAGGACAGGCCACACTGTGCATTGGCCCAAAAAACTCACTATTTATATCTGACAATCTCTTTTGTGTTTCCTGTGACAGACAATTGCTTTCTTGTGTTACTGAACAGTTCCAATACTCTGCCGTTGAACATTTTGTCAAATTTTTGTGCATGCCCATTCATATTTCTTGCAATTATTTTTCTATTTGACTTATCACATTTTTGTACCATATCTTGTTTGTTGCGATCAGTTGCTTTGTCTTAACTCCAAAGGGATGAAAAGCAAAATTGACTTCAGAAGGATTTTAACTCATATTGTAAAGATTTGGAACAATAACTGCAAGGCATTTTCCCAAAATTTTTATGAAAAATATATTAGCAACAGAGGAAATATTAATACTGAGAGATAATATTTATTCCCATTTAAACATGGATCTTCAGTTAGAACAAACTTTACTGTGGTAGATACCACGAGAGAAACTATCATATAGGCTTTTGGCACAAAATATGCTGCTAGTTTTTATCGCAGGTGGGGAGATAATTTTTCTATATGTCACTGGTAGGGAGATCAGTCATTGCTATCTCTAGCGAGCGAGCATCCATCACTGATGAGACCAAGGGAGGTTGAAATCACATGATCTGATGGTCTCGGTGTTGGAGTTTATCTCCCCACTAGCAATATAAGCAAGAGTGCATTTTGCACCAAAAGCTAATATTAGTCTCTCTCATGGTATCTATCACAGCAATGTTTGTTCAAACAGAACATCCACATTTAAGCAGGAATAGAAAATTTTGATGATAATGATGAAGATGATTTCTTATATAAACATGAACCACCATAGACAGACAGGAAAGGAAACAGGAATTTGTAGTGGTTATATTTTCCCTAAGAGTTCTTAATAAGTAAAAGATTACCTTTTTATAAGCCTTGACAATTTTAACCAATCTGCAATCATATTTTTTCAGAGACATATTCAAGAATGGCTTTAGGGATTGTATCTCATGCCGTTTGACACTGATGGAAGGCGCTGGAATCTTTTTACTTTTTGGTGTTACATATTTAAAGCAGGTGTACTTTTCCAAGGTGAAATTAGTCTCAGTGTAGATGTTCAGGTAGAATGTACATTCATGACCATACTGCAATGAAAAAATATTAATCTAATGGTCATATAATTACATGGCAGATGAATACAGATACTTCCCAGGGACAGGTTTAGAAGTTATAGTTCTCTAGTTCAAATCCTAACCTGGTCAGCTAAGTTTTCCACCAGTACTTCTCAAAGTGGGCAGGACCCTCCACTGGCTGGGTAGTTAAAATTTTATTTGGGTATAGGGATAAAGTGGGGAGACAGAGGTGTGAGTGATGTACAGTTTTATAAAATTTTAGTCTTTTGTTTCCTATTTAAATATTCTATAAAATCTTTTAAATGCTATATTATTATAAACTGCCTGTTATTCACAATCACAACAACAATAACAATAACACAATAACAAAACTTTGAAATATGAATGAGTAAATAAAAAAAAACAAATATTTACCACCAGTACATGTAAATTGTAAACAATAAACAAAAGTAAAATTTAAAAGGCTGGCTTCGTGCTCTTGTTTGAAGGGGCTAGGATCATTCCAAGTTAGTGGTCCCAAAGGTGTCATCATGCACAGAGCCAATCAGGCCCACCAGTGCTCTCCATTGCTGGCTATCCTGTGCCAGACCCTTTGCATCCTTCAAGGTGATGTTGAACTTCTGAAAATCTTCCTCAGTCATGTCCAGCCATCTGGTGTGGGGCCCACTATGAGGCCTCATCTAGCCTGCAGTTGCTGTATCAAATGAGAGTAAAGCTCTAATAGGATGATCTAGCAAGAAATGGAGGACATGTCTTTACCAGTGCATGCAACTCATAGCTATGATGTGGGAGGCTGCGGGCTGATGCATGCACATATGCAGTTCTTTGTTGGAAATGTGATGATACCATCCGATGTTCTTGATAATTCTCAGGGCTCTGTTATCAAAGCTATCGATCCTCTTTGCTAGAGTCTTCAAGAGGGGCCACATTTCTGCTCCATGGAGGAAAATACAGAGGACTGATGTATTGTAGATGCAGAGCTTTGTCTTCTGGGGGATAGAACAGTGGTGCCAGAGGAGCTTCCATGGAGAAGATTTGTGTATATATATATATATATATATATATATATATATATATATATATATATATATATGGCCTCCAAATACCTGATCCACCGGAACTCGGCTATTGCGGACAATGCCAAATTCAACATATTGATGGCAGACCTCGTCAGAGTAATGCGAAATGTCTCCTGCATGTGTGACCCTACAGAATTAAAGAGACATATACAACATTTCGTCCACCGCATGCAGTTCTCAGGTTACAGCCATAAAGAAAGGATCAGGGTATACAAAGGAGCTATGAAGAAGTTTGAAACAATCAAACGCAACGATAGGAATGGGATTTGCCCACTCTATAGGAGCAAATCATGGAACACCATAGAAAGGACTAAGAAGAAAATAGGGATGGCAAGCTCATGGTACGATAGCCACAAGTACCAGAGCGTCATGTTCGTCGACACCACCCCTAGAGGCGAACTGGCATACCGCTTTAGAAGGGCCCTAGACAAACTTAAGCTAAGAATTAAGGTTGTTGAAAGGCCAGGCAACCCTATTAAATCCCTTATCAGTAGAACATACCCTTTCAGTAGAACCCCCTGCATTGATAGGAACTGTATCGTATGTAGATTTAGCCCACAAACGAACTGCAAAACCAGAAATGTGGTCTATAGTATAAGATGTACAGAGGGACGATGCAGAAATAAGACAATGACATATGTAGGCGAAACAGCAAGGAGCATAGGGGAGCGGGCAAACGAACATTGGAGGGAACTTAAGGAAGGGAAGAACTCATCAGTTCTGTACCAGCACGCTGAGCAAGAACATAGAGGCTCAATCAACAACATAGAAATTAAAATCTTATCTACACATAGCAGTGATGCAGCACTTAGACAAATTACTGAAGCTACACACATAATAGAAGAGAAACCTAGCCTGAATAGGAAACTAGAATGGAACACTAACACACACCACTAACAAACCACAAACCACAGCATGTGACAACATGTTACCCATAAACCAATAATAATATGAACAAAGTATAATACAATACATAGATAAACAAATGGAATTAAATACTACATACGTTAACAAAATTTAATTAAACACAAAAAAAAAAAACACACACACACACACACATGAACAAATAAATAAATAAAAACAAATACAAACGAACACGTATTAACAGAGTATATAGGTGATACAGACACTCCCCATACACACATGCACTTACAAAAGACACAGACACATTGAAAGACACGCATGCGTAGACACATACAATAGGAATACAAAATACAAAATGGCTGATATTTAGCAAGGTGAGACACACATAAGAAGGAAGGAAACAAAGGACCACTGATGAGGTCACAGAAGTGTGACGAAAGAACTCTGGCTGAAATAAGATTAAGATTAATGTAATATAAAGCTGAAGCAAATTAACACCAAATATACAGTGCGTGTGTTTTTATTGGCTAAACTGGCAATATGACCATCCCCAAGTACAACAATATATATATATATATATATACACACACACACACACACACACACACACACACACACACACACACACACACACACACACACATATATATGTATAAATATAATATATATGTATATACCAAAGTAAGCATATAAATGTGAAACAAGGTGGGGAAAAATAGTACTTGAATACCGGAGGTAAAGTAATAATCCTTATTATTATTAAAGCTGCAAAAACATCTCAAAAATATCACAAAAAACTGCTACTCAGAGTTTCACGTTCCCGTTTGTCAGACAGTTTAGATTGAGAATGGAACAAAATAAAGTTTGTATGTATAAAATATACAATTTACATTAAGAGATACACATTTGAAATTGGTTTCTTGCACAACCAATTGGTCTAGTGCACAACCATTTCTACTATGCCAGTACCTTTGGAATATTCTGAAAGAATAACGACAGAAAGAACTCATACATACCTCCAGCTTCATCTCCTTCTTTGAAGCTACTTGACAAACAATCCGTACCATTTCCTCTTCTCCATGCTAAAAGTATAAAATAAAAGAAAATTAAATAAACAATAATAGCAGACAATTTCCTGATATTAATCTTCTTTTGATTTTTAAGAAAATTCTTACAATGATTTGGACGCAGTCCCACTGCATGGGACCTTGGGCAGGTGTCTTCTACTATAGCCCCAGGGCAACTAAAACATTGTGTGGAGATTTGTGTGATGGACACCAAAGAAGCCCACTGTGTGTGTGTGTTTCCATTACAGTGACTACTCACTGTTGCAAATGCAAGTTGCAAATTGTCTGTGCAGCTTCATCAGGGTCTGTCCATTTGGTCATCCTCAAAGTAAACTGATTGAAGTAAATTTTTGTTAGTTAGTGTTCTGTGGAAGATGGGAATGTTGTTATTTATAGGTATGTGCTGCTGACCTCAACTTCACCCCAGTTGCTGTTTGAAGTTAGGGCTCCATTTAGAATATGTCAAGATCAAGATTATTGTTTTTGTGAGGTAAAAAGCTTAAGGGAAGCCAACTTCTGAGTCAAAGTTCTTGTTACAGAGGTCACATCCAGAAGATCAATGGACAAATCTGCTTATGATCTAATGAAACAATTCTCAACCTCTGGAAGAAACAGGATGAAAGCCCTAAAGGCAATATCAGAGACAACGATGACGACGACGATAGAGAAGGTATTGATTTGGTATGCTGTTTGGAAAATACTGGCTAACTGTTACAGCTAACAGAATAAATTTTAGGCTTGACATGACAAATGTCTTTGGCGACATTCTGAGTAAAAAAATTCAGGTGATGAGCTATTCTCTTATCAGTATAAGCAACTACTGATATAGGCTAAAAGGGTGAATTGGTGAACCTGAATATTCCTGGAAATAGATTCAGCTCTCTAGACTATACAGAGATGACAGGCCAGCAATCTTAAGCTACATAAATGATCACAGCTTAGAAACTGAAGAAAGAATTCAATAGAATTAAAGAAATTCAATCTAAAAGTTATCATGGAAACTAACATAAGCACCATTAACTATTTTAGACTTGGTAAGTAACATCCTTAAAGAAAACCAAATGAAGATCTATGCTACACTAAAAGAAATTCTAACTACCCAACTGTAACAATACTATTAAAGAAATATAATTAGGAATATTAGTAAAAGAATATCCTTTATTGAAAATATATATTTAATCATACTGGTCATTGAGGAAATTAGGTAAGTGAATAAAATTTGGTGGAGTTAGTAACCTAACATATTGTAACCTCACATACTGCCTTGAGGAATGTACAAAAAAAAGAAACTTTTTCAGGTGAGCGAAGAAGTGAAAACATAACTTTAAATGTGTGTGTGTGTGTGTACACACAAGATTCCAAGCCATGGATTGATGGCTACAAGTTCCTACTGCAATAAAAATTATCTTTGTCTTTACCTTTTCTACTACTGATAGGAACATGAACAATTGTTCATTTAGGAGAGGGTAAGTTCTGATTTGAAACTTCTGCTACCTTGTGGCCAGACTCATCCACGAGAAAGACTGAGAGTCAACTCTAAGGATAACCAGAACCAGCCAGCTGGTCAGTCAGTCAGCCAGTCAGCCAGTCAGCCTTGTGAGTCAGCTAGCCAGCCAGACAAATAGGGAGAGAGAGGGGGAGAGGGAGAGGAAGAGAGATTAATAGTTCGATAGACAGACAGACAGACAGATAGATAGATAGACAGACAGATAGATAGATAGATAGATAGATAGATAGATAGATAGATAGATAAATAGATAGTCAATAGACAGATATACACACATACAGACACACAAACACTAAAAAAAAACATATATGCACATATATACACATACATATCTATGTAACATTGGAATAAAAGTTTTTGTAAGTAACCACTCATAATGAAAACATAAGGTGGTATCTTATCTCTGAAATATCATTGGAAAGAAGCAAACTTGCCATGTAAAAAAAAAGTTAACTAAACAATCAAAACAAAAATGGAAAAGTTATCTTCTAAAAGAATAACAAGAACGAAATACTGACCCATTTTTGTGCTTCCACAACTGATGTAAGATGGAGAGATGAATATGCATTATTCTTTATTGCACATGGACAAATAATATGAGAAACAGCATAATTAGCTGCTTTCTGGACAAAAGAAGTGTTCACATCTAAATTTTCAATCTTGGTCAACCCAAAGACACAAACAATAAGTAATGTGAGCAGTACTGGTTTTCCACACGTTGAGCAAGAATCCATTGCAAAATATAAAAATACAGAAATATAGAAATACATTTGTATTGAGGAAAGTCAACTACTAACATTACCTGCTACAGGTCATACACCATTGGTTTGCAAATAATATACATTGGAAATATCTTGTTTACAGCTGTTCAGTTGTAACTCATTGATTACTGCTACACACACATATACACCATTTTCAGATCAGACAATAATAATCATCATCATCATCATCATCATCATCATTGTCGTTTAACATCTGCTTTCCATGCTAGCATGGGTTGGACGATTTGACTGAGGACTGGTGAAACCAGATGGCTACACTAGGCTCCAATCTGATTTGGCAGAGTTTCTACAGCTGGATGCCCTTCCTAACGCCAACCACTCCGAGAGTGTAGTAGGTGCTTTTACGTGCCACTGGCACAAAGGCCAGTCAGGCGGTACTAGCAACGACCATGCTCAAAATGGTGTATTTTACGTGCCACCTGCACAGGAGCCAGTTCAGTGGCACTGGCAACGATCTCGCTCGAATGTCTTTACACGTGCCAGGAAGGCGATGCTGGGCACAGGTGCCATTGACGGTTTCGCTTTCGCTTGCCCCAATAGGTCTTCGCAAGCCGAGTTTCATTTCCAATGAAGGAGACGACGTTGGCATGGGTGCCAGTCGTCGAATTTAATTCAATTTCGATTTCAGCCAGTCGTCGAATTTAATTCAATTTCGATTAATAATAATAATAATAATAATAATAATAATAATAATAATAATAATAATAATAATAGTAATAATAATGGTTTCAAATTTTGGCACAAACTAGTACTTATTTTATCAATCCCAAGAGGATGAAAGGCAAAATCAACCTCAGCAGAATTTGAACTCAGAACACAAAGATGGATGAAATGCCGCTAAGCATTTTGTTCAGCAAGCTAATGATTCTACCTAACCCTAACCCTTACTGATAATAATAATCCTTTCTACTATAGGCACAAGGCCTGAAATTTTGGGGGAGAGGACTAGTCGATTACATCAACCCCAGTGTTTCACTGGTACTTAATTTATCAACCCTGAATGGATGAAAGGCAAAGTCGACCGCGGCAAAATTTGAAATCATAACGTAGCAATGGGCGAATTACCACTAAGCATTTCACCCAGTGTGCTAGCGATTCTGCCAGCTCGCCACTTTAATAACAACAATAATAATAATAATAATAATAATAATAAGAAGAAGAAGAAGAAGAAGAAGAAGAAGAAGAAGAAGAAGAACAACAACAACAACAACAACAACAACAACAATAATAATAATAGTAATAATAATCCTTTCTACTAAAGGCACAAGGCCTGAGATTGGCAGGAGGGGACTAGTCGATTACATCGACCCCAGTGTTTCACTGGTACTTGATTTATCAACTCCAAAAGGATGAAAGGCAAAGTTGACCTCAGCGGAATTTGAACTGAGAACTAGCGATGGATGAAATACTGCTAAGCATTTTCCCGGACATGCTAACGATTCTGCCAGCTCATGGCCTTAATAATAATAATAATAATAATAATAACAATAATAATAATAACAATAACAAGAACAATAACAACATCTAGCAGTACCTGTGCAGATTCCACGGCAAATACAAAATTTTTTAGATAGTTTAAGTTCATATACAGCCATAAAAATTAGTGTTCTTTTATAAATTGTATATTCTGCATTATTTTCATTTAAAAACACCATTCAATTCTTCTGAATAAGGCTGTAATTGAAGGAACATGATTTCCCATTCTCTCAGCACTTCAAAGGTTCATTTGAAAATTTAAGAGCTTTACAATGGTTACAGAGATTATTCATGTCACCAATGCAATTTTCAGCTGTGTTTACAGTTTTTGTTTTGTCTCCTCTCATTTTATATTCCATCTTGAACATGTTCCCTTATCTGTTGTAAATACTCATTCTATACAATTTGATTCATATTTTCCTTTCTACATGCTGATGTTCCCATGCTTGTTCTAGTGATTCAACCTTTGCTTCTCTTTATGTCATTCTTGTTAGTTTACATCATCTGTCATCCATATTTTATAATCAAATATCAATTTTCAGGTGAGCAGACAATAAATAATTTTGCATATGCGCATGCATTAAGTGATAGGTGATATAAAAACTTTAGTTCAATTAAAATTTAAAACTACATTTTCCACTATCCACACACTGCTGCCACTGCCACCGCCACCGCCGCCACCGCCACAACCGCCACCGCCACTGCCGCCGCCACTGCCACCACCGCCGCCACCACCACTGCCTCCACCGCTGCCACCACCACCACCATTATCACAAACATTTCTATAGTTTTCAGTAACAAAGTTCAGTCTGTTATTTACCAACCATGTGATTGGGAAACAAGCTTCTAACCATACAGCCACAGTTATTTTGCAAAGTTATTTCATTTTTATTGAAAAATTTATCTTTCTATCTATGGTAAGTTTATTATCATATCTAACGTAAGCCTTCCTTCTTCTGTCCAGCAATTGATGTATTTGTCAATGTGAATAGATAGATAAATAGATCAACAGATTAGAAGATATAAAAAATTTAATATTAAAATGAAAAACCCCAAATGTCGACTTTTTGTGACCACCATCAGGCAACTACCTCAAATTCTCATGCATTTAGAAATATAATAAAAGTCATCCCTCAAACTTGACAAGCGTAAAAATTGCACATTTTATAGAAAATTAAGAAAATGTGGGAAAAATAAGTAACTTTCCAGAATAATCATAAACCAACCAGCATGGTTGTTTAACTTGCATTTTGGAAAATGATTCCTATGTCAACAATTCATATGCCTTGTTGCATTCACCACTCACAAGATGGGGGTGCACATGTCGTTTTTGTTGTCTTCTGATGCCGATGATTCTGAGGGGAAATCTTTGCCATTTTGTTACATGCATGTGATTAAGACTCATGGAAGAGTTCTCCCATTTTCAGAGAAAAGTTTCAATAAGTTCAAAGAGCGTGATACATTGTGGAAAGAATTAAAAAAATTCGTCTGGAAAGTGTCATCACAGAAAAAGCAGAATGGCTTGTTGAATTCGACAATGTGTACAAAACAAATGTGGAACTGGAAGGCCAAGGTACATGTGCATCTATTACTGACATTGTCAATAAGGTGGGTCAACCGAATTCAGTCATACAATTGGTCAGTACATATCCTTGATATAACGTTTGGTAACATTTTATTTATTCCAAGATGTCTTTTAAATATATCACCTAGATCTCTAGCTATTTAGCTAAAGATGAAAATGAAGGGAATAATACTAATACTACACTGTCATTAAGTCTATGTAGAGCCAAGACAGGGTCAGGGCCTGGCTGACACGACATGGCTAAACTGTTTTTTTTCTTCTGATTTCTCACAATAGTCTAAACCTCCAGATGTGTCTACAATATTCTACAAGTTCTAAGTTACATATAAGTTGTTCACTGTAAGTATAATGTTAGACCTCCTTTAGCAAATTAAGTTCTCCAAAATGAATGTGCCATCAAGATGCCAGTCCTACAGAATTTGACACTGTAAACACAGACCTTGCAAATGCCATGTCAATAGCTGATGCACTCCAGCAGGAAGCAGTTGTACTTGCTTTTGACCAGGCCATTTATTCAAAGGCTCAGCAGATACGATGAGTTAATAAACTTTACTGTCATTCGTTTGGGTGCATTTCACACTTTCCTATCTATGCTTGTATGTCTTGGGAAACAGTTTGGAGATGCAGGTTTGGAGAACATCATGATAGAGTCAAATATCATAGCACAAGGTTCCATTAACAGTGTTCTCAGTGGACACCACTGCAATCGCAACATCCGAGTTTATAAGTGTGTCGTGGAAGTCATGGAACATCTGCATTGGCAAGCCTACATGAGCTTCCTTTCAGATATTGAATACACATTGACATATGAAACCCTTGTTAAGCATCATGCCGATTTATCCTCTTTCTCTTTCGCAGAGTTTGTAAAGGGAGAAGAATTTCAGGCTGTGGCAACTTGCTGTCATTCTTTCATGGAACAACATTCAGCCAAAGATCCAACATTCGCTCTGTGGTCAAGCTACATTGAGATGGTTGAAGTCATCTTATTTCTATGGGCTATAAGGCAAGGAGACTGGGAATTACACCTTTCTTCTCTTTGCAGTTTTCTACTCTGGTTCTTTGCATATGACCGTACCAATTATGCCAGATATCTTCCAGTTTATTGGCATGAGGTGAGTCAACTACCTGACAGTCATCCACAAATTCATGAGGCCTTCATGCAAGGGAAGTTTGTTGTTCATCGCCAGACAGACCACGGATTCTGCAGACAATAGAGCAAACATGCAACAGGGACACAAAAACAAAAGGCAGTATGATTGGATTCACAAGGAGCAAAGGTGCAGTTGCCAGCTGGATTCTTTCCCAACATGAGCTAAATGCTATCAGCAAACATTGTGAGGAGATGACAGGGAAAGATGACAGATCCAAAGAAAAAAAAAGATCCTAATGTGACCAACATGAAAAAATATGAAGAAGATATCTGTGCAGTTGTTAAAACAGTAGAGGCCATGATCAATCCCTTCCAGGAAAATACCAAAGAACTTGTGCACATTGCATCAAGAGTGATAGCTTCCACTGATGTCTGTGATGACTCTACTTCTGCTTACACAAGTGGAGGTGATGCTTTCAAGGCGTTTTGCGAAGAACGTTTGCGAAGGAGATGGAGACTTGTTCAAGGTCCTCAAAAAGCAGAAAAGGTAAACTTTCACAACAATGAACAAAGCTTCAATGACCAAAGTAAAAGGCAAAGAAGTTACAATAAAAGCTGATTGCAATCTGTTTCAATGTTTGGTTGTTATTGCTGGAGTAAGGAAACTTGATCTCCGAAACATGATGATGTATAATTTTGGCCCTTTCCCACTTGCCTTTGCTACAGTTGATGGTTCATTGACCAAGACTACAAAAGCAACTCTTCTTCGTTCTATTAAGTCCAGTGTAGAGCCTGCTCCAGTTGTGGAAGGTATTCCATTAGGTAGTGTGTGGATTGTAGATGGGATGGCAATGTTCCAAGAAATTCCCCAAAAGGTTGTGTCAGGTACATTTGGTGAACTTTCAAAATATGTAGTCAAACAGCTTATTCACCTTGCACACACTGCCCACAATGATACTGTTCATTTTGTGGGAGACACCTACTGAACAGTGAGCATCAAGGCAGCAGAGCGAGGAAGATGAGCTGCAAGTGGAAGCCAACTCACCAAGATCTATGGTCCAGAGCAAAGAGTGCCCAATCAATGGAAAAAGTTTTTGTCACGCAGTCAAAACAAAGAAGCCTTAATTTGGTTCTTCATCAAGATGTAACAGGAACACCCAACCTTGCGTCATGATGTCAAAGTTATCATGGCTCATGATGAAGAATGTCATTTGCTGCAGAATTTAGATGGCACAGTCAAGATACAAGTTGTGAAGGAACTTGGATGTAACCATGAAGAAACAGACACCAGGCTGTTCTTGCATTGTCAATATGCTGCTGCATCTCTCCCTTCAACTTCGAGCAGTACACTAGCAATCATTATATTACATGTGTGGATACTTTTATCATTTCTCAAAATATTCTGTTTTGAAGAGCAAGAAAGAAAGAAAGGAGAGGAGGGAGGGAGGGAGGGAGGGAGGGAGGGGAGAGACAGGGAAAGAGAGGGAGAGAGAGAGGTATGGGCATGAGAGAAAAGGCAGAGGGCAGAAGAATAAAGTGTAAGACATGGATGAGGGAGACGAGAGAAAAATGATGAGTTTCTTTGGTCTTGTTTATTACAAGTATTACTGTTATCATCATCATCATTACTTTTAAAGATTACTACATGTATTGATATGCTTCAGAGGTCAGACAAAATTTACCCTTCATAATCCCACTCCCCCATTTCCATTTAATTTAAAAAATTTGCAAATGTGAAAATATTTCAAGTAAAAACCAAGAAAAAGACCCTCTAATAGTATGTAAATTTAAGTTCACAATCTTATTTATTCTGAAATCAGATTTGTTTCAGCATTCTGTACATCACAATTATTCCTTCACAACGAAAAAGCAGTCTAATACACACGCCACTGGCCTAGTTTCCAATTTTGGACTCAAAGGAGCGACAGACTAATTATGAAATATTAAAAATATAACTCATTAATGTGCACTTTCTGCGCTTGCCGAGTTTGTGTAGTTGTTATTCATATTTTTCTCGACCATTGTGAAAAATTTCATGTAGTTGCTATGTGGGGAAAAAACTAGAGCAATTTTAGATGTCTGCACCCCAGCCTATAATAATATATGATTTTTAAAATTTCCATTTGCTAAACACTTTATATTTCTCTCACTCTCTCTATTTCTCTCTACCTCTAACTTCAACAAACTTTTTAACCGTGTCAACCTCTTCATGTTGTTAACATTACTCTCATTCTCTTTTTCTTCACCTCTCACATTCACTAACCACATGACAGCCAAATGTATCAGCTGGCAATAACATCATTACACTCTCTTCTCCTACCCTCTCTCTTTTTGCCTTCCTTTAACCTCACCACCAGAAGATCACCTGACTGCTAAACATTCTATTTCTAACTCTCTTTTTCTATATCACTCCCTTCAACTAATTTTTTAACTACATAATCACGATTATGTTTTCTTTCTCTCACTTGTTAACACTTCTCTCTCCCTCTTTCTCTCTTGCCTTTCGCCTTTCTCTTCAACTAGTTTTATGAGCCTTACCATATTAATATATAAACAATGATATTACTACCACCGCCACCACCACCGCCACCACCACGACCACCACGACCACCGCCACCACCACCACCACCACCACCACCACCACCACCACCACCACCACCACCATCATCATCATCATCATCATCATCCTTTCTAATTTTGGTACAAGATCATCAGTTTTAAGGGTAGAGGTAAATTGATTACATCGGCCCCTGTGTTTATCAACCTCAAAAGGATGAAAGGCAAAGTAGACCTTGGAGGAATTTGAATCCAAAATGTAAAGAGCCTGAAAAAATGCTGCTAAGTATTTTCTCTGAGGCATTAACAATTCTACCAGCTTGCCACATTGATAAGGATGATGATGATGATGATATGATTAGTAATTATTATCATCATTATTATTATTAATAAAAGGCAGCAAGCTGGCAGAATTGTTAACATGCTGGAAAAAATGCTTATTGGTATTTTGTCCATCTTTATGTTCTGAGTTCAAATTCTGTTGAGGTCGACTTTGCCTTTCCTCCATTGGTGGTTGATGAAACAAGTATCAATTAAGCACTGGGGTCAACTTAATCGATAATCCTCCTCCCAACAAAATTTCAGGCCTTGTGCCTTTAGTAGAAAGGATTATTATTGTTGTTAAAGGCATTCCTATTCCAAAGATGTCATTAAACTTAGCAACATTGTTCATAAAGGCTGGTAGTAGCAGAACATGGTTGTATACTGGCAGATAGTAGGTGCCAAGTATGACATTTGACCTTATCAAAACACGTTCATCCTGATTAAAGATTAACTTGTATGAGCCAAGTATATGTTTTTCCCTGGCATAAGAGGTTCAAGGATGGTAGAGAGGAGGTGAGATATGAGGTGAGGTGTGAGAGGGAGAGAGACGTCAAAACATCATAGCTGACTGAGAAAATTCACAATTTTCTGGATGAAGACCATAATGTGTCTATAAAGACAATAAGCATACAGTTTGGTGTTGAAGTGGCAATTGTGCACAGAATTATTCACGAAAATCTGAATATGTGCAAAGTTTGTTCCCAGGGTGCTTAGTAACAAACAGAAAGAAAGACTTTGGTGACAGAAGGGATATGGTTAAGCTCATTACCAACAATCCAAGAGTACTTGAGTCTCTGGTGACCTGTGATGAAAGCTGGAACTACTGTTATGATCCAGAGACCAAGAGACAGAGTACCCAGTGGAAGCATCCTGGCTCCCTAAGAACTCAGAAGGCCAGGCAAAGCAAGTCCACTGGGAGGTTCATGATTATCCCCTTTTTTCAACAGCAAAGACATCATCAACATCTACTGGATTCCCTCTGGCCAGACAGTCAACAAAGAATACTTTGTGAAGGTTTTGAGAGAGTCTATGAAGAGATTTCACCACAAAAGTCTAGAGCTCTCCCATTCAGGTCAGTGACATCTGCACCAGAACAATGTACCAATCCATGACTCCATCCTGGTATTCAACTACTTGACAGAGATGGGCAATAAAACTGTTTGTCACCTTCCCTACAGTCCAGTCCTGTGGCTTTTGGTTGTTTCTGCTATCATAAAATTAAATGAAAAATTTCAAATTAGGTTTGTTGATGAACTTTTTCATACTGAATCCAAGTTTGTGATTCATTTATTTCAGAAAATGTTTTAGAAAAGTGTTACAGAGGCTTAAAATTTGATCATTTTTACCCAATCAGAAAACAGGATTTGAAAGCTAAGCATCATTTTCTGCACAAAATGTGTATATCATAAAATGATACACATTTAGAAGATGAGGTTTTAAACAAAATGAAAGCAATGCATGAGAGTTAATACACATAGAAAGAGAGTGAGTGTCAAAGACTATGGTAAATATACAAAGAGAGAGGTAGATTGATGGTGATAGAGAGCAGGAGATTTGTCAACCTAAAAGTTAAGTTATTTCTTGTAACAAATTATATTCTTTTTTATTATTTAAGAACAACATTATCTTTGGGATGCAGATTTCAAAAATCACATTTGCTTTTCTCAAGGATGCACCATTTCTGAAGCTTTTTAGGCTAAACACACATACATAACCACATATGCATGATAATGATGATGATAATATATAAGTATACTCATAGATAGTTGATAACAATTGTTAGTATCGAAGATAAGGTTAAATTTTAATATCCAGCTGTCTTATACTATTAATTATATATTTCTAATCACTCCCTTAATGAATTTATGTCCGAATTTGTATATATATGTATAGGGGTTGGACAAAATAATGGAAACACCTAACATCATAACATCATAATTTTGAAATATCTATAAAACCTTCAAAAGTTTGTTTATTTTTATGTTTTTGATTTATTATTAGTGTTGCTTAATATGTTTTGCTAAAATTACTATTTCTTTTCAGATATCATCAGAAAAAGGTAATTAAAATTCATTAAAATGACAGATCTATTGGACTTTCAAAGAAGTCAAATTGTTGGTGCCCATATGGCAGGTGCTAGTATAATGAAAGCAGCCAAAATGTATCAAGAAGTACTGTCTCGAAAGTAATGACAGCCTTTGAGAAAGAGGGAAAAACCTCCTCGTCGAAACAAAACTCTGGAAGAAAACCAAAACTTTCAGATAGGGACCGTCGGACTCTTATGCGAATTGTTAGAAAGGATCACATAAGTACAGCTCCCAAAATTATTGCAGAGCTTAATGACGACTTCGAGAACCCAGTTTCCACAAAAACTGTTCGCTGGGAGCTGCACAAAGCCAGATTTTATGGGAGGACTGCAATCAGAAAGCCACTACTTTCAAAATCAAATGTTGCAAAGCATTTAGAGTGGAGAAAAATACCTACAGAATTGGTCCCTAGAGCAGTGGAAGAATGTTATTTTCTCAGATGAGTCATCCTTTACCTTATTTCTGACCACTGGCCGAGTATACATGTGGAGACAGCCAAAAGAAGCATT
Organism: Octopus bimaculoides; assembly: GCF_046866305.1. Lineage (NCBI taxonomy): Eukaryota > Metazoa > Mollusca > Cephalopoda > Octopoda > Octopodidae > Octopus > Octopus bimaculoides. The sequence goes on from NC_142938.1 coordinate 40,671,097, forward strand.
TGACCCATGCTGCCTTCTTCCAACTGTTAAACATGGAGGAGGATCTGTGATGATCTGGGGGCGCTATATCTTGGAAATCTGCCAGCCCAATGGTTTCCTTTCATGACAGAATTAATAGTCATGACTATTTAAGCATTTTATCAGATCAAATTCATCCTATGGTTGCGGAACTGTTTCTGGAGGGAAATGCAATCTTTTAGGATGATACTGCACCAACTCACACAGCTAAAGTTGTTACTGAATGGCATGAGGAACATTCTAGTGAAGTTGAACATCTTATCTGGCCACCACAGTTCCTAGATCTCAATATTATTGAACATTTATGGTGCATTTTAGAAAAATAAGTAAGGAGTTGATATCCTCCATCATCATCACTACAAGAACTGGAGACTGTTTTAGCTGAAGAATGGACAAAATTCTTTTGGAAACAATTCAAACTTTGTACAAGTCCATACCTCGTAGAATTCAAGCTGTAATTACTGCCAAAGGTGGTCCTACCCCATATCAAAATAAATTTGTTTGAAATTTTAAGGTGTTTCCATTATTTTGTCCAACCCCTGTAGATATATACAATATATGTGTGTGCGTGTATATTGTACTAGCATACGTACATGGATATACCTATATATATATATATATATATATATATATATATATATATATATATATATATATATATATATATATATATATATATATATATATATACCTATATATATATATATATATATATATATATATATGCAGTTTGGTTAGATGAGATGCAGTTTGGGAGCGAATCAATTTAGATTTAGATGAGATGCAGTTTGGGTTCGTGCCAGGTAAAAGCACTACTGATGCCTTATTTCTAGTGAGACAGTTGCAAGAGAAATACCTAGCCAAGGATAAACCTCTGTACCTGGCTTTCGTTGACATGGAGAAAGCCTTTGACAGGGTCCCCCGATCCCTTATCTGGTGGTCAATGAGGAAACTTGGGATAGAAGAATGGCTAGTGAGAGCTGTGCGAGCCATGTACAGAGATGCGGCCAGTAAGGTGAGGGTTGGAAATGAGTACAGCAATGAATTCCGGGTAGAGGTAGGGGTCCACCAAGGTTCCGTCCTCAGCCCCCTATTATTTACCATAGTCCTCCAGGCAATCACAGAGGAGTTCAAGACAGGTTGCCCCTGGGAGCTCCTCTATGCTGATGACCTTGCCCTAATTGCGGAGTCACTATCAGAACTAGAGGAGAAGTTTCAGGTGTGGAAGCAAGGTCTAGAACTGAAGGGCCTTAGAGTCAACCTAGCTAAAACCAAAATCCTAATAAGTAGGAAGGTAGATAAAACACAAACCCCTTCAGGTAGATGGCCCTGCTCAGTATGTAGAAAAGGAGTAGGTAGTAACTCTATAAGATGTACCCGGTGCAAGCTATGGACACATAAGAGGTGCAGCAACATCAAAGGCAGGTTAACTAGCAAGTTAGTTTTTGTTTGTGGCAGATGTTCAGGTGCAATAAAGACTGCAAACAAACAGGAAACAACTTCTATCTCATTCCAGGGTGAAAAACTAGAGGTAGTCGATAGCTTCCGCTATCTGGGCGACCAAGTTAGTAGTGGGGGTGGGTGCGCTGAAAGTGTAGCTGCTAGAATAAGAATAGCCTGGGCAAAGTTTAGAGAGCTCTTACCCCTGCTGGCGACAAAGGGACTCTCACTCAGAGTAAAAGGCAGACTGTATGACGCATGCGTACGAACAACCATGCTACATGGCAGTGAAACATGGGCTGTAACTGCTGAGGACATACGTAAGCTCGCAAGGAATGAAGCCAGTATGCTCCGTTGGATGTGTAATGTCAATGTGAATACCCGTCAGAGTGTAAGTATCTTGAGAGAAAAGCTGAACATTAGAAGCATCAGTTGTGGCGTGCAAGAGAGACGATTGCGCTGGTATGGACATGTGGTGAGAATGGAGGAGGATAGCTGCGTGAAAAAGTGCCACACCCTAACAGTTGAGGGAACCCGTGGAAGAGGTAGGCCCAGGAAGACCTGGGCTGAGGTGGTGAGGCAAGACCTTCGTACATTGGGCCTCACCGAGGCGATGACTACGGACCGAGACCTTTGGAAATGGGCTGTGCGTGAGAAGACCCGGCAAGCCAAGTAAGATCGTTGCCAGTGCCCCTGGACTGGTTCTTGTGCGGGTGGCACATGAGATGCACCATTTTGAGCGTGGCCGTTGCCAGTACCGCCTGACTGGCTCCTGTAGGATTTTCGAGCGAGATCGTTGCCAGTGCCCCTGGACTGGCTTGTGCGGGTGGCACATAAAAGACACCATTTCGAGCGTGGCCGTTTTCGTGCGGGTGACACGTAAAAGCACCCACTACACTCTCTGAGTGGTTGGCGTTAGGAAGGGCATCCAGCTGTAGAAACTCTGCCAAATCAGACTGGAGCCTGGTGTTGCCATCCGGTTTCACCAGTCCTCAGTCAAATCGTCCAACCCATGCTAGCATGGAAAGCGGACGTTAAACGATGATGATGATGATGATGATATATATATATATATACCTATATATATATATATATATATATATATATATATATATATATATATATATATATATAAAAATTTAAGGAATGGAGTAAATGCATGTTATAACTGCATACTTTATTCCGACATATGTTTTGAAGAATTACAATTTATGCGATCCATGGGAATCGTCGATGTTAAAAATGTAAACTTCTCCTCAGGGAATGTATGGGAACCATCTTAAACGTAAGACATTATGACCGAGTATGATAACTATAGTTGGATAAGGTTATGACGTAATTCATTAAAAAAAACCGTTAGAGATTTGGACGCTACCAGATAGTAGGTTGGACAAGAAAAAAAAAACAAAAAAACTGGAAGAGATAGAGAGAAAGGAAAATTCAGAGTGTAGATTTGTGAGTAGATAGGATAATATAGATCTAATAAAAAAATTTTTTATTGGAGAGGAATGTTATGGAATAAAAAGGCAATATAATTGGGGTTAATACTGTGTTTCTATGAAAAAATTGAGATGAACGTACATAAACACTTATACTTATGTGTATGCTCATATATACACACAAACAAATCCATATTTACTCCCATAAGTTCATGTATGTATATTTATATACATACCCACGTCAAAACTCACACTCATATATACATACGAACACACACACACACACACACA
>NC_142938.1:40679284-40714284 GCF_046866305.1 Octopus bimaculoides
CAACTGCTGAAATGGGAATTTTAAGTTAACATTAAAAATAAAAATATTTAATCAATGAAAATTACAAGAATTCAAAGAGTCTAGTAATAATGGTATGTGACAGTAAAGCTATTCATCATTTCATTTTGCCTGCTTTCTATGTTGCAATGAGAAGGATGGTTTGACAGGATTCAACACATAGGAGGACTATATCTGCCCCCAATGTCTCATTTTTTGGCATGGTTTCTATGATTGAATTCTTTCTGACACCATCCACTTTACAGAGAGTATTTTTTTTTGTGGTACCAGCACAATAAAAGTTGTTTTGCCACCTACAAGAATAATGTGACCTTTCAGCCTGTATTGTTGCTATTGTCAGCCTGATATTATTGCTATTCAGATCAATTATCAACCACTTGATATGTATTGAATACTTTTTTGGCATGAGCACTGTTGGGGTTGTCTTGTAGCTTGTAAAGCAAAACAGGATACCCCTCAATGGAAAAAGAGTAAAAGGAAAAAAGTTGGATCTGTTGATATGTGGTGAGGATCTCCAGTAGTATTCTTTGTAATTATTTCCCTTATGAGAGGCACTGTCAATTTCTGGATTGTGATTTTGAAAAATTGAGAAATTTGAAAATATGTTTTTTTTTAATGAAGTTGCTAAACTAAATAATAGTAATGAGCTTATTGTATATACTGCTGAGGTGCACTAAAACTTGTCAGAAAAGAGTAAAAGGACACAGAAAGCAGAAATAAATCAAGTAAAGAAATACAGAGTTCGCATGATAAAAGAATAAGACAGAAAAATGAACAATGAAAGAGCCATAAAGAATAAAACATGCTGTATGGGTACATCAGGAGTAGTGTTGGTAAATTTTGGAAAGCATGGAATTTTTGAAGGATATAGTGTACTGACAACTAAGAAATGATGTGGGTAGTTTGTCCCATTCTTCAACAATTTTGAGCATGTAAAAACAAAAAGTTTCTGAAAGTCACAAGTTCTGTGCTGTGTTTTGATTATATAAGTGTGTCTACATGTGGTAGAGATAATGAATTCAAAATAGTAGCTAAAGTTATTGTTGGAAAGGTGGTGGATAATCTTATGGGCTTTCATCAAGTCAGCTACTATATATTGAAGTTAGTGAAGCAAGGTGTTTAAGATGCAGAAAGTAATTCAAAGAGGGTATTCATCTAGTTCCATGCCTCTGGACAGCTTTCAGTAGATTGGTTTCTAGACAGAATGGAGGTTTCAGACTGGAGGTGCAGATGGTAAGTGTGGATGTAATATAGCCATACATAGCTTTAAATCTCATTTTTCTGTCTAAAGAGATTTTAACCAATATTTCTAGCAGTGCTTTAATGCTTGTTCACCTATTATTTTTTTTATCATCAATCCTTGCTCATCCCCTAGACTCAGGCTGGGAGGATTACATACTTACTTATTAACACCAAATAATTCATTTTAAAATCCTTATTTTAATGTATATTAACTGAATCTTTTCCAAACTGCAACCAATTTCTCTGTTTGAAATAGGCTAAGTATAGTCTATTACATGCATAAAAGATTGAATATAAAGAAGCTGAGAAAGCAATTTTGCATTGAAGGAATTGGGCAATATGTGCAGAAGTGGCTTTGTAGGTATTGACATGGTTCTGTGAACTGAGACTATGGTGTGAGCAAGCAGATCAAATCATAAAGTCTATATAGAGATAAAAGTTCCAGTTTAGCTCTAAATGAAGTAAGTTTATCATTGAAGAGATGAAATCATGCCAAAACACTGTGTCTGGTAGTCTGCTCACACCATTTGGATTTCAAATTGATATGTTTTCACTCACAAAGTCTACATCTTTATTCAGTTAAATCAGCCTTGATTGGTACTTTATTTTATTACCTTCAGGAGAATTGAAGGCAAAATTGACCTTATGGGAATTTGAATTTAGAACATAAATAAATACTGAAAGGTATTTGGTTTAGTCAGGTGTATTATCGATTATGCTAATATTCACTACCCTAGTATTAGCAGCAAAAAAGTAATCCAAGCTGGATTGTAAATCACATTTGAAAATTCTATGAAATGTCATACAATCCCAGTTCATCATCATCGTCATCATCAACATTTAACATCCATTTTCCATGCTGGCATGGGTTGGATGGTTTGACAGGGACTGGCAAGGCCAGGGGTCACACTAGGTCCCTTAGTCTGTTTTGATTTGATTTCTAAGGTTGGATACTCTTCCTAATGCCAACCACTCCACAGAGTATACTGGGTGCTTTTTACATAGCACCATCACCAGTGCTTTTAACCCTTTCGTTACCAACCTGGCTGAAACTGGCTCTGGCTCTGAGTACAAATGGTTTGTTTTCATAAGTTTTGAATTAAAATCTTCCACCAAACCTTAGTCACAATTGATGTTCCTAACATTAGCTTAATGATAACTAAGTTATTTTACTAAACTTTTTGTTATATCTAAAGTAATTGAAAGAGCATCTCAAAATAAATGCAGTAATGAAAGGGTTAAACATGGCACTAGTACCAGTACTTTTTACAAGGCACCAACAACCACATCAATGCTTTTTGTATGACACCTTGGGTTTAGGATCTCATTCCTGTTGTGGTGGGTGGTCTTGTAGATAGAAATAAACTTGCTTGACCTAATCAAATGTTTAGACAACCAACCTTATTGGTGATGTGTTATAATCTTTTACTTTCATCTTGTTCCATGGGTTACTAGTTCTGCACCTCAGATCATAAGGAACTTTTTTCATTGTGCTCAAGGCTGGACTTTTCAAAGAGTCATCTGGAATTTAAAGACAAATTTACAAAACAATGCTAAACATGTTATGACTAATTAATTCTAATAATGGTTACACTGCCAACACTTTTGCTTCCTACATAGCAACATGAGTTATATAATACCTTACCACCTCCAAATGTCCTGGCTTTGTTATATCAGAGGCTTTCTATTAATTGAGTAATATTTTATTTCAGAAATGTAATTACACATTTACATTACCTATTTGGTTTGTGTTTCATTAAAAATATTCAACTTTATAATTTGTAATGAATTCACCATATCTGACTGTCATTGATGGAGAACTAATCAATTGTAAACTATCACTAACACAATACTATCACCAAACAAACACAGGACTATGAATAACTATCATAGTAAAAGTACAGTGTGTTGTATAAATTTACCAGTGTTTTGTCAGTTTTGAGATCAAATCCTCTTTTCTTGGGTAAAATAAGCTCACTACACAAGGTGTACATACTATATAATGGTAAGAACACTGATGGTAACTTTACCACTGATGGTTACCTTCATGATAGTTGGAATTTCTTCAAAGGACTTCTAGTGGATTAACCATAAGGTTTCTGATCAAATAAAATACAAATGATTGAAGTGGTATCTATCACTGAGAAGGCAAAAGTACACTGAAACAAATGTAGTCTGACAGTCCTCAGGTGTCATTTGGAGAAGTTGTTCTTTAAGACTAAATCTCATAATGACTGCTTGTTCCATATTTGTCTGAACACAATGTGTGTGTGTGTGTTTCTATCTTTGATTACATTATGTATCTGCTTTTATGAAAATCCTGATCTACAAGTGGGAATGTTGTTGTCACTGCTTGCTTCACACCTTTGAAAATGTGTAGAATAAGAGATCTCACTCTTACAAAAAAAGGTGAGAGTGACAGGAAAGGCAACCAGCATTTAATTGGCAAATATTTGACCATCCCCAAGTATAACAATATCTGTTTCAACATACAATTTTTTTCATCAAGGATTTTGCATAACAAATACATGAATGTAAGTTTTTTTTAGTGTTGAGTAAGTTGCAGTTTTAACTTAAACACATTCTCCTCCTGAATCACATACAACCTTGCTGTAGAAATCTTATGAAGTTGGGGGACTATCTTACACTCTCAGCAAGACAGTATGGACACCACTAGTCACTAAATCATTTTCTGTCATCAGATTCTACTGAAGCCAACAGTTCTCTTGAACTAACAGTTAAATACAAACTGTTACTTACCTTAAAGGGAAGGGGGGCATAGCTGTGTTTTTACCACAGAACAAGATTAAGTAGTAACAATGGTCTCAAATTTTAATGCAAGGCCAGTAATTTTGGGGGAGAGGGTAAGTTGATTACATTGACCCCAGTGTTCAACAGGTACTTATTTTATCGACCCCAAAAGGATGAAAGGCAAAATCAACCTTGGTAGAATTTGAACTCAGAATGTAAAGACAGATGAAATGCTAAACATTTTGCCTGGCATGCTGATGATTCTACCAGCTCGCTGCCTTATTATATATATATATATATATAATCGCTGCCTTATATATATATATATATATATATAATCGCTGCCTTATATATATATATATATAATCTCCAACCATGTCAAGTGATCCAGAAGCCTATTGTTACACTAAGAATGATAAGTTTGCCAAGAATTTTGGATATATTCTCCTGAGATTCATTACACAACAAAACAAAACATTAAACATATACATACACACGTTTATCATAATCATTGTTTTAACATCCAGTTTTCTTTTCCATACTCATATACATCAACAAGAATTTATTGAGGCAGATTTTCTAAGGCTGGACACCCTTCCTATCACCAACCCTCACCTGATTCCAAGCAAATTTAACTGTATGATGGTGATGCTAGTTTACATCATATGATGTCAAGACAAAGTGGTACAAATGCATATACATCCACTCACCCATATACATACATACGCATGCATGAATATATGCATACATACATGCATAGATACAAACACACACATACATACATTTCAGTTTCCATCTACCAAATCTATTTACAAGCCTTTAGTTGGCCCAGGTAGAGAACATTAACCCAAGGAATCATGCAGTAGGACTGAACCTGAAACCATGAAGTGAGAAGTGAACTTCTTAACCACATAGCCCCTGTGTATACACACACGCATATGTACCCTCTTCCCTAACCCACTCCTATTTTCTTCATCTTCCTCCAAATTGATATTCAATTTTGACCATGACCCCTTCCCGTTTGCTGTTCACTGCATTACATATATACCTATATTCCCTACCTCTAACCATTTGTTGCTCACCTTACACTCTTTTAAACTTACTTGATTCAATCCCTATCCCTCTCACCTGTTCCTCTTACCCTATCCCCTTCATAGTGATCCTCTTGAACCTTGAGGGTATGTTCTGACATCTCCTCCCTACCATTATCTCTCCATTTCCAGGGGTAGCCATGTATTTCTTCTACAGCAAGACATCTGCTCCTGTCCCTCTATCATACTTTTACCTCCTAACACCTGGAATAAGGCACCTCCCTCAATGCTGCCCCACCTCTTGATTGAGGAGTCTTATCTTGCAAGCTACTTGGCAACTTCACTAGTGCCAGTAACATGAAAAAGCAACCAGCACAGCCTGTAAAGTGGTTGGCATGTGGAAGGGCATCCGGCCATAGAAGCCATACCGAAACAGATATTGGAACTCAACACAGTCCTCTGACCTGTAAGATCCTGTGAAACTATCCAACCCATGCCAGCATGGAATACGGACACCAAACGATGATTGATGATGATATGAAAACACACACACACAAAAGCCATGCACGCGCACGCGCGCACACACACACACACACACACACACACACGTGTATATGTTTCAAACACAGAACTATACTTTGGTATACTTATTGTTGAGATAGTGAAAAATGAATAGGAATACCAGAGAACTATCAAAGTTGGTGGTGTGTATCCTGTCAGCAACACTATGTTCAGACCATGGCCAGGATATGTCATTATCAGACAGCCCAGTTGGTTAACTGTAAATAGGCACCACGAGGAAGGAACATAACATTGCTGTAAATAGTACATAAAACACTCTATAGTCTTGGAGTTTACCAATAATATTTAGCCTCTCTTGTTTGGTTGTCTTTAGTTGTTTTTTGAGATGATTGATCTGAAGAAGAAAAAAGAAATACAGTTGAAATATTGTGTTCTTGTTTCCTTGCAGTACTGGTATAAAGATGGCTGGATCAAAAAACATACTGTAATAACCACTAAACAGGTAGGGTACAAGGCCAAGATACTGAACTTTCAACAACCCTGTATATTTGGACACAAACAGGCAGTATGAACAGCAGTGTTAAAAGCAAGATAAAAACAGTAAAATGAATATATTAATAGCAAAACTAAAATAACATAACAAGAATAACAGAAAATAGAATTATAAAAGCACCTGGGCCTGTTATTATATATAATTTCATTTATTTCAGTTGCATTTCATATAAATACTTGTCAATTAATAAATTTTAATTCACTTATGTATGTTAGTTGAGCTGTATGTGGAACTGTAGTGAGAACTATGCTCTTATGTAATATAGCTAATATAAAAATAAATTCATTAGAAAATCTCTGTTTGAGATAGAAGGCATTAGTGTTACTTCATTTGCAAATGAGTGTCCACCACTGAAGTGATCCAATAAGATCAAAATCATGTGATCTGGTGATCTCTGAGCTAGGGTGGCAGGAGTTCTCCCCTTCTTGAAATAAATATTGGGTGTGAAAGTGCACTGAATAACCAGCTGGAGGAGATGTTTTCCTGGGTTTAAAATAGCAATATCATCAGTTCTCAGAGAACACCTATGTTAAAGTGACAATAAACACTATCTTAAAGATAAATTTATTCTTCATATATTCTACCTTTATCAGCAAATTAATCAGATGATAAGAGAAAAAGAGAAAATTATTGACTAAAAATAATCATACTATACAGGGGCTAGGAAGCCAAAGATATACAGTAGTTAATGCTTATTTTGGCATATACGAAATATGTAGGGAAAATGGTAAATAATAAAATTTGTTCCACCCCCAAAAATAACTCACAAAAGTATAATAGAGGATAACTCTACTACACTACCTTGTATCTGGAATCTTACATTTCCTAAACTACTATAATTAACTTTGACAGACTTATTATTGAAAATTTTATAGCACTTTTGAGTAGTAGATCCTGGATTACATGGTTATTTCCTTTTAGAAGGTGAAATGTAGCTTAATGAAAGGACAAATTGAAAAATGATAATGATGGTTGCCATTGTTATGAATATATTTATTATCATCAATTTTGTCCCTTATTATTTATCTTTATATATTTATTATCATCAGTTTTGTCCCTTATTATTTATCTTGTTTCTCTCCATGAAATTCAATTGAATTCAGTTGTTGTCTTAAATTCATGCTTATTCATTTTCTAAGCTTCCTAAATTCATGCTACGTTATATTCTAATCACCCAGAATTCATGGCTCTTTTAAAAAATTACGATTTATGCATTGTTGTCTCTCAAATATTTAAAATCTACAATTAAGAGCCCTCTCTACTCGCTGGCGGTACCTACCCACCACTACCCATTTTCCTTTATTCAAAAATTCTTATCGCTCCTTAAAATTATGGCTTTTAAGTGTTGATTTCTCAGCCCAAGAATTACAGCGTGATGTGCTGCTTGACTGGTCCCCCCTCTCTCTCTCTCTCTCTCTCTCTTTATATATATATATGATGATGATGATGATGATCTTTTCTCCCGCCATGCCTCTGTCTACCCCTCCATCCTCTCTCTCCCCTTCGTAGTTTTTCCTTTAAGGTCTTCAGGTTCTGGCTATATATAAATGAGAAACCCATTCTAAATTATCTCGCTGACGTACTACGACGAAATACCCAAGATGCAGATAAGATAGAGATTTTTATTTATTTACGGCCTCAAACATCTCAATACCTTGCGCTTTAGTTTTGTCCCTTATTATTTATCTTGTTTCTCTCCATGAAATTCAATTGAATTCAGTTGTTGTCTTAAATTCATGCTTATTCATTTTCTAAGCTTCCTAAATTCATGCTACGTTATATTGTAATCACCCAGAATTCATTGCTCTTTTAAAAAATTACGATTTATGCATTGTTGTCTCTCAAATATTTAAAATCTACAATTAAGAGCCCTCTCTACTCGCTGGCGGTAACCCGCCCTCCCACCCCCTCCACCGGAAGTTCATTCGTCTGTCATCCGCCCTCCCACCCCCTCCACCGGAAGTTCATTCGTCTGTCATCCCACCCCCTCCACCGGAAGTTCATTCCTCTGTCATCCCACCCCCTCCACCGGAAGTTCATTCCTCTGTCATCCCACCCCCTCCACCGGAAGTTCATTCCTCTGTCATCCCACCCCCTCCACCGGAAGTTCATTCCTCTGTCATCCCACCCCCTCCACCGGAAGTTCATTCCTCTGCCATCCCACCCCCTCCACCGGAAGTTCATTCCTCTGTCATCCCGCCCCCTCCACCGGAAGTTCATCCCTTTGTCATCCTGTCAACCTCGGCTGTCTCCCGGAACCCATCTAGTGGCCTTGGCCATCCTCTCCGCTACCTTTGGGTAGCGCATTAAGGTTGAGAAATGTTTGCAGGTTGTAGGTAATGTTTTGCTTATGAATTCTTCCAATTGCAAGTTTTCTTTTCAGGTACACGACACTGCTTTTCCCCTTCCCAGGCTACAGGCCCACACCCCCAACACCCATACTGTTAGGATTGGCACTCTCAACGTCGGCACGCTGAAAGGTAGATCTGGTGAAATTGTTGAGATGCTTGAACGGAGATGCGTAGATATGTGCTGCATCCAGGAAGTAAGATGGAGAGGAGGTTCTGCAAGGTTCCTCACAGGCAAAGAACACAGGTACAAGATTTTCTGGGCAGGGAACACTGACGGGGTCGGGGGCGTAGGAATACTTCTAGCGGAGAAATGGGTGGATAAGGTAATCGAGGTCGTTAGAGTAAGTGACAGAGTACTTAAGATCAGACTAGTGCTTCATCATAGATTAGCTACTGTCATCTCAGCCTATGCACCTCAACCTGGGCTACCAGATGGTCTGAAAGACCAATTCTATGACACCCTCTTGCAAACTACCTCGTCGACGAGTGACAGGGACCTTCTCTTTGTGGCTGGAGACTTCAACGGTCATGTCGGACGTCGTGCTGGGGGCTTCCATGGCATACATGGAGGCTATGGCTTCGGTTCCCGCAACGAGGAGGGAACCAGACTGCTGGAGTTCTGTGATGCAACCAATCTTATGGTCTGCAATACCAACTTCAGGAAACCTGCCACTCACCTAGTCACCTACCGCTCCGGCAGACACTCTAGCCAAATCGACTACATCCTCGCCAGAAATAGGGAAAGAGGGCGGCTTATAAATGCCAAAACCTACCCTGGCGAAGAATGTACCCCACAACATAGATTAGTAGTTAGCGACTTTGGGATCAAGGCAAAATGGGTGCCCAGAATTAGACAGGCTTGGAGAAGAAGGGTGTGGAAGCTTAAAGACCCTGCAAACGGACAGAGACTTAGAGACAAGTTACTTGAAGCATTTAACGAAATAGAAGGGGATATAGCATCATACAACGTGGAAGACAATTGGAGATTTCTGCGGGACAACCTGTTGAAAGCCACCGACCAGATTTGTGGGTGGTGTAAGGTCCCCTCCCAACCCAGAGTAACGTGGTGGTGGAACAAGGAGGTAGACAGGGCTATTAGACAAAAGAAACAAGCTTGGAAGGACTGGAAGAACGGTGGTAGCAGGGAATTGTACCAATGTGCCAGAAGGGAGGCTAGGCGACAGGTTTATTTAGCCAGAGGGGAAGCAGATAAGGAAAGATTTGCCAATGTTCTGCGCCGTGAGGACCAAAGACTCGAGGTATTTCGGGTTGCAAGACAGTGTAGGAGAGAGAATAGTGATGTTGTAGGAGAGAAATGTGTTCGCATGGATGATGGTACGCTTGCATTAAATGAGGATGCAAAGAAAGAGGTCTGGAGATGCCACTACGATAGATTGCTTAATAAAGAGAATGAATGGGAGAAAGAGAGCCTGCCTTATGTCGACCCAATAGAGGGACCAGCTATCCGAGTTGATAGTACCAGGGTAGATAAAGCAATTAAGAGTATGAAGACCGGGAAAGCCCCCGGCCCATCAGGAATCACTGCAGAGATGCTCAAAATATCTGGCAGTGTTGGCTATAGCCTAGTCACCCGTATTACGAACCAGGTGATACACGAAGGAGTCATACCCTATGACTGGTGTAGCAGCATCATAGTCAACTGCTACAAAGGTAAAGGGGACGCTTTAGATACAAATAATTACAGAGGCATCAAGCTGTTAGATCAGGTTATGAAAGTTACAGAGAGGGTCATAGCCCAACTAATTAGGGAGCGAATCAATTTAGATGAGATGCAGTTTGGGTTCGTGCCAGGTAAAAGCACTACTGATGCCTTATTTCTAGTGAGACAGTTGCAAGAGAAATACCTAGCCAAGGATAAACCTCTGTACCTGGCTTTCGTTGACATGGAGAAAGCCTTTGACAGGGTCCCCCGATCCCTTATCTGGTGGTCAATGAGGAAACTTGGGATAGAAGAATGGCTAGTGAGAGCTGTGCGAGCCATGTACAGAGATGCGGCCAGTAAGGTGAGGGTTGGAAATGAGTACAGCAATGAATTCCGGGTAGAGGTAGGGGTCCACCAAGGTTCCGTCCTCAGCCCCCTATTATTTACCATAGTCCTCCAGGCAATCACAGAGGAGTTCAAGACAGGTTGCCCCTGGGAGCTCCTCTATGCTGATGACCTTGCCCTAATTGCGGAGTCACTATCAGAACTAGAGGAGAAGTTTCAGGTGTGGAAGCAAGGTCTAGAATTGAAGGGCCTTAGAGTCAACCTAGCTAAAACCAAAATCCTAATAAGTAGGAAGGTAGATAAAACACAAACCCCTTCAGGTAGATGGCCCTGCTCAGTATGTAGAAAAGGAGTAGGTAGTAACTCTATAAGATGTACCCGGTGCAAGCTATGGACACATAAGAGGTGCAGCAACATCAAAGGCAGGTTAACTAGCAAGTTAGTTTTTGTTTGTGGCAGATGTTCAGGTGCAATAAAGACTGCAAACAAACAGGAAACAACTTCTATCTCATTCCAGGGTGAAAAACTAGAGGTAGTCGATAGCTTCCGCTATCTGGGCGACCAAGTTAGTAGTGGGGGTGGGTGCGCTGAAAGTGTAGCTGCTAGAATAAGAATAGCCTGGGCAAAGTTTAGAGAGCTCTTACCCCTGCTGGCGACAAAGGGACTCTCACTCAGAGTAAAAGGCAGACTGTATGACGCATGCGTACGAACAACCATGCTACATGGCAGTGAAACATGGGCTGTAACTGCTGAGGACATACGTAAGCTCACAAGGAATGAAGCCAGTATGCTCCGTTGGATGTGTAATGTCAATGTGAATACCCGTCAGAGTGTAAGTATCTTGAGAGAAAAGCTGAACATTAGAAGCATCAGTTGTGGCGTGCAAGAGAGACGATTGCGCTGGTATGGACATGTGGTGAGAATGGAGGAGGATAGCTGCGTGAAAAAGTGCCACACCCTAACAGTTGAGGGAACCCGTGGAAGAGGTAGGCCCAGGAAGACCTGGGCTGAGGTGGTGAGGCAAGACCTTCGTACATTGGGCCTCACCGAGGCGATGACTACGGACCGAGACCTTTGGAAATGGGCTGTGCGTGAGAAGACCCGGCAAGCCAAGTAAGATCGTTGCCAGTGCCCCTGGACTGGTTCTTGTGCGGGTGGCACATGAGATGCACCATTTTGAGCGTGGCCGTTGCCAGTACCGCCTGACTGGCTCCTGTAGGATTTTCGAGCGAGATCGTTGCCAGTGCCCCTGGACTGGCTTGTGCGGGTGGCACATAAAAGACACCATTTCGAGCGTGGCCGTTTTCGTGCGGGTGACACGTAAAAGCACCCACTACACTCTCTGAGTGGTTGGCGTTAGGAAGGGCATCCAGCTGTAGAAACTCTGCCAAATCAGACTGGAGCCTGGTGTTGCCATCCGGTTTCACCAGTCCTCAGTCAAATCGTCCAACCCATGCTAGCATGGAAAGCGGACGTTAAACGATGATGATGATGATGATGATGAATTTGATGCTTGTATTTATGCCTGCAAAATTTATTTGTACCGCAATAGACCATCCTGCTTTATCTTTCAATCCTATGTCATTTGACATAAAAGCTTTCCTTTAAAATTAAAAATAATAACCATAAACTACAACTCAAAATGAAAATTACCTCAGCAAATATATTTTCATGCTTCTTTTTAAATATCTCTAACTCTTTCTGAGAAATCTGTAAGCAATCAGCCAAGGAAGCATTCATTTCTTCAACTTTGGACAAAGTCTTGGTATGATCTATGATTAACTTCTGTTCTCTGCTCTGGAAATAGGCTTCAGTGCCACTATTCTTCTTTTTCAGCTGCTGGTACTCTTCTCTAACTTCATTTATGATGCTATTTAGTTTCTTAATCTCTTCTTCGTGGTTTTCCTAATGATAACATCAATATTGGCAATAATGAAGATGATGATATAAACTCATACACACATACAGCTGCTTTTTCAACTTCCACTAAGCCTTTCTAGCATATTAACATAGCACATCCAAATCTCATTCTTTTCAACCACTGAAAACCGTTTGCATTCATTGCACACAAAAAGAAAACAAACAAATGGATCTTTCCTTATGAGATAATGAACCAAATGAACGTACCTTGCTTGAAACAAGATATTTTTCAAGCTCAGCTCTGGCTTCCATTTCAGACAACAGTTGCTGCTTAATGTTTGCAGCCTGAAGTTCTTTCTCACTCACAATTTTCTCATAGTTACTTATGTTAGCACATTGAGTCTCATTAAGTTTCTTCCATTTGGTTTGTGATAAAGTCAATTCTTGGAAATGGGAATCTGTAACAAAGAAAGCATAATACACTTTTGGTGAGTAAATGTTAAAAGCAACTATTCAAATTTAATTCTATATCATATTGTTCACAGTGGGAAAACATTACTTTGATAAAATACTTAGTCCAAAATGTACAAATGTCAAAAAAATACAGCTGTCACTTGGAAGTGAGTATGGGCTGGTAGCATGTATCATACTCTTGCTAGTTGCTTTAGGTGTCTGTGTAGTCACAAGCAAGCATAGACACACTCATCCATTGACTCAGTGTAACATGGAAGATGTAACAGTTGAAGACAGAGAGAGAAGGGGGAGGGAGAGAGGGAGGAAGAGAGAGAGAGGGAATGTGCCAGAACTAGGGTGGTACGTGTTTTCATCTGAGTAGACTGAAACAATGTGAAATGAAGCACTTTGCTTGAAGATACAATGCACCACCTAGCTCAGGAATCAAGCCTAAACATTAGGTCAAGTGTGAAGGCCATGTGCCTTCACACAGATATAGTAAATCCATATAAATAAGGTCTGGAAAGTAAGAGGTACTATTATAAGGATCAAGATTTGTGCAAATGACTTTGTATATTTTTGGGCTGACCACATTGTCACACTAATAGCTTTCTATAATTTCTGAGCAGTCTCCCTCTCTCCTAGTCAGCAAATATTTATGTTGTTCATTGTAAATAGCCAACACTAATATCAATGTAAAAAATAGCGAGAGTTGTCTTTCCGTAAAAAGCAGAATGGTACAATGTAACAAAAAACAGAATTTAGAGAAGATGAATTAAGTTTACCATTTAGTTTTTTGAGGTCAGTCTTGTAGATAGTTTCTCTTCTGTAAAACTCTTTTTGAAAAGTTTCTTTCATATGCTTTATTTCAGACTGGAATGATTCTTTCAAAGAAGTTATCACATTATTATGGTTACCTTTCAACCTGTTTATCTGTTCCTCTAGTGACTTACACTTGGTAATCTCATCTTCATAGGCACTTTGTATTTTAATCATTTCTTGCCTGGAAGTCTTCATTTCTTCATCTTTATCACTCAGATCTTGGCTCAGCTCTCTCTTCATTTCGGTGTATTCCTGTTCAGCTTTTACTGTCATCTCTGCAATTTGTTCTTGAAGACATTCAATTTGTCTGTTTTGGCTCTCAACTTTGTTACATATTTCTGTGACCTTTTTCTCATATGTCTTTACTGATGTCTCATACTGTTCATTGACATTGTCAGAAGCAGTAACATCTAAATCAAATTCAGCTTGTAGTTTAGAGAACTCTTTTTCCTTCTGACTTAACCTAGCTTGGACATTGTCAAAATCAGATCTCATCACATAATTAGTTGCAATATTATCTTCAAATTCAATTACTTTATTATTAATGAAAATTTTGTGCTCTTCATCAAGTAACTCTAACTTCCTTTTATAGAAAGTTTGTTGTTCTAGAAGAGCTGTAACATGCTTTTCCTGTTCACATTCAAATGTTTGTCGAGGTACAAAGTCAGTAGCTATTTTCTCTTCATAATTCAAAGTAACTTGAGCTAATTTTTCATCATGTTCTTTCAACACTATCTGTAATTTCTCTTCTTCAACAAATTTCTGTTCAAGTTGTGTATACTTTATGGTCTCATCTTTTAGCTTAGCTTCAAATACTTCTTTTGAGATATAATTTTTGGAGATATTTTCCTGAAATTCTACCATTACTTTTTGCAAAGCTTCTTTATGTTCTTCATCTTGGGATTTTATTTTCCCTTCATATTCTTCAAGTTTTTCTTTCATTTGTATAACTTCTTGGATATGTTTTTTATTTTGTTCATTAATCTCACCAACTGCAACATAGTCAGAGGATAATTTTTTCTCAAAGTCCTCCGAGACAGATTTTAATTTCTTTTCATATTCTTCAATAAGGCAGCAACTCTTCTGGTTGTATTCTTGATGTAACATTTCTTTAGTAGTCTCCAATTCCTTTGAATGTTCTTTTTCTTTTATTTCCATCAAAGACTTACACATATAATTGCTGGTTATTTTATTCACATATTCACTTGTAATAGAAGAGATTTTCTCTTCATATTCCACTTTGAGATTTTCTTGCAGTTTTTCAATTTCAGAAACATGTTTCTGAGAGATTTCTGAGACCTTCTGTTGCATCTCTCCAACAAGAGAAGTAAGTTCATCAAGTTTAGCATCTTTCTCACTGATGGTGCCTGACTTTTCTTCTAACTCCTTTTTCAGTAAATTAGTCTCAGTTTCTTTCTCAGAAACATTCTCTTTCAAGCTGGTAACAACTTGTGTTAGTTCATTATTTGAATTTAGATATTTCTCAACAAGTGAGGATTTCACTGATAAGGATTTTGTTAATTCACAGATTCTCTTGTCCTTTTCACAAAGTTGTACACCGATTTGTTCCACTTCTTTAAGTGTCTCCAAATATCTTTCTTTCAATAGTAACGTATGTACTTTGGTTAGTTCTTCAAAATTACTCTTTAATTTACTTTCTTGTTCAATGGTATTTTGATTTACAGTTTCTAGTTTAGGTTTTAAATCAGTTACAAACTCTTTGGAATCTGCAGTTTCTAGCTCTAATTTTTCTAAAACATCCTGTTTTTCTCCTGTAAGTTCCTTGAACTGTTTTTCTAGTCCCTTCTTAATGGCTGCATTTTCTTCCAGTTGCAATTTTACTCTTTCAAACTCTGAATTTTCTGCTGAAATTTTAGTCTTAGTAGCATGAACAATTTTCTCAGCAAAGTTCTGTATAGAAGATTTTACTGGAGATTTTCTTTCAATATCTTTTTTCATTATCTCAATAGTTTGCTGTTTATCCAGAATTTGGTACTGTGCATTATTATATTCAATTTTCATTTTTTCCATCTCATTCTTAAGTAAATCATTGCTGGATTTCAAACTCAGAAAGTCATCATGTAACTTCAACCATTTTGACTAGGATATAATTGAAAAATTATTAAAAAAACATATACATAAAATTAATTTATACAAATTTATGATTGAATAAACAAACAAATGTTTATATTTCCAGGTGAAGTGTAGATGTGAATTTAAATAATTGAAGTAACACTAATCAAAATAACAAGACTAGAATATACTGTTAAAGCAGTATCAAGACCATTATATCTTCAGTAATAGCTAACAAAAGATATGATTATATTGTTTTCAGTAGAATCATATCAACTGCAAGATTAATTTTAGAAATTTGAATAAATTTTTAAGGGGAATTAACATAATTTTCCATCATATATTTAATATAGCTCTTCAAACCACTTCAATTTCAGATAAATTGGTTTTCATTTATTTAAAATTGAGTAAATGTTAAACTGTAACCATAATTTGAATTCAAATTGACACCCCAACCAACCAACCAACCAACCAACCAAACTCTTCCATAATGTGGTTTATTGCTTCTCTCTTCTTTCCAACTGATCAGGATTTATGGTTTCGTAGCTTCACCTAGTTGTTATTATTGTATAGCTTCAAATCAACCTTGACTGAGCAGACCTATGATTAAAGGCATTCTAGTTATGATCCTTTAAATGTTTAGTTTATCTTGGAGCACATTATCAATTGTCTCTCTTTTTGAAGATAGCAGCATATGATTTAAGGGAGATTTGGTTGCTATATCTAGCAGTTCAAGCAACCACATTGAAACTGTCACATAGGCTCAGCAGATATGACAGATGCTACCAGTAACCCTTAATTTGATAGGATTGAGTAAAACTACCTAAACAAAGTTTAACCCTTTAGCATTCAGATTTCTTTGTCAAATGTATTGCTTATTTATTCACATTGTTTTGAATTAATTACACATTATCTTGTAGCTTCAAGATTTCAGTGGTGTGTTTGTATATTTTTAGAATGACATTGTAGGGTAGTTATGAGAGTGGTTAGATCTGGTCAGTTTTAACGTAAAACAAGTAGAATATTTGGGCCAGATATGACTGGATTAAATGCTAAAGGGTTAAATCCTAATTAATAAAATGTACCCACTTTCAACAACAGGCATATTCAGAAAGAATCTTACTTCTAAAATGTCTTGTTCACATGTAAGTTTTGAAAAATCAGCTTTTAACTGTTCATGAATATCTGGAGCAATCCATGTTGTCTTAATGTTGTCCAATTCTCTCTTCAATTCAGTCATTAAATTGTCTGTTACAACACTTATACTATATCCAGTTGGTTGTTTTTCTGAAATTTAAAAAAAAACCCAAAATAGTTCATTAACTGACATTCATCGTCTACATTACTCCTGTCATCAACCACTTTAACATGAACTGAGTGTGTGGGTATACTAAAATGTCTATATTCACACATTGGCTTTGCCACGATATGCTATTCCTGATATTCCTGATCATGCAATCACCACAGATTACAAGAGTAGCTGCTCATGGCAAGTGCAGCCATTGCACTTTAGAGACATCTTATAGATGAAGTATTCACCTACAGCATCCACTTATATTCACATTTATACATATACTGGTGTGTGGTTTAGTGGTTAGGGTATTTGGCCCACAATCGTAAAGTCTTGAGTTTTATTCCCAGCAGTGCATTGTATCCTTGAGCAAGACACTATATTTCACACTGCTCCAGTCAATCCAGTAGGCAAAAATGAGTAGTACCTGTATTTTAAAAAAGGGCCAGCCTTCTCACATTCTGTGTCATGCTGGATCTCCCTGACAACTATGTTATGGGTACGTGTGTCCGTGGTGTGCTCAGTCACTTGCATGTTGATTTCATGAGCAGGCTGATCCCTTGAGTGGATTAACTGGAACCCGCATCATCATAACCAACAGAGTGCCAGTTATTCAATACTTTGAATAAGCTCATGAACTCTGTGACAACCCTATGACTACAACCCCTTTTAAAGCCACCCCAAATAATCCCTTGCAGTTGTGTTGATTACATCTCAATTATTTATTTATATTGATTCATTTTATTTTGTCATATTTTACTACACCCACTCTGCCTGCATTCCTTGGGTACCATACATCTCACACGCAGGCTCTTCAAAAGCCGGAGCAAGAATATAAACAAGGTTTCAGTTATAACACAAGCATGAACACTTAAGTGACTAACAAAGTGATGTCAGACAAGGAAAAATATATTATTATACATGTTTACATCATTATCATCATTTAACATCCGCTTTCCATGCTGGCATGGGTTAGATGGTTTGATTGGAACTGTCAGAGAGCAGCACCAGGTTCCAGTCTGATTTGGCACAGTTTTTATGGCTGGATACCCTTCCTAATGCTAACCACTCGAAGTGTGTAATGGATCCTTTTTACATGCCACTGGCATGGGTGCCATTTACATGACATTGGCAACAGTCACGACTATGATTTCACAGGTACCATTTACATGATACTGGCAATGGCCACAACTATGACTTCACTTGGAATGATGAGTCTTCTCAAGCACAGCATATCACCAAAGGTCTCAGTCACTTGATGCCTCCATGAGGCTCAGCATTCAAAGATCGTGCTTCACCACCTCATCCCTTGCCTCCATGAGGCCCTATGTAAATAGTGGAAATATGTATGCTAACCATCTTATACTGTGCGAGTGTACAGCCAATAAATATGAGCGTGAATGCAAGTGTGTCCCAAGGACAAATGTACTCAAGTGGATGAAGATATAAATGGGAGAATGTGTGAAAAGGCAAGCAAAGAGAGCTGTATGATACAGTATGATCACAAATTCATTCATTATTTTATCCACAACCCATTATTATTCATTTGCTAGTGTTGGTGCCATGTAAAAAGCACCCAGGTCACTCTGTAAAGTGGTTGGCATTAGGAAAGGCATCCAGTGTAAAAACCATGCCAAAACAGACCTTACCAGAGCTGGAGACACATAAAAAGCATTCAATCCACTATGTAAGGAGGTTGGCATTAGGAAGGCATCCAGTTGTAAAAGCCATGTTAAAACAGTCAGTGAAGCCTGGCTTGCTAGCTCCTGAGAAACCATCCAATCCATACTAGCATGGAAAATGGACGTTAAATGATGATGATGATGATGATGATGATGGTGAATGATGACAATTATCCATTAATGTTAATACCCATAAACTGTACATGTAGAGGAGTATGTAATAGCTGCTCACAGTAATACTCTATGCAATGAATGATGTAGAAGCCACAAGTATGAATGCTAGAATGGACAGATGTGTGAAAAGAATAGACTGGATGACTGCTACAATTTCACTAACTTGCATGTGACTTATGTCTCTTTTGACCAACTACCATTTATTAATTTCTTCATTTATTTTTAATCCAAGATGGCAGTGACTGCTCTTGTTCCATATTAACATCATGCAAATATAAGATATAGGTAAGGTTCGATGAGCTATGTTGTTTCTTGTAAGTTTTCAACTAAAATGAACACTCAATGATTGAAATGTTATAACAGTTGATGAAACTTATAACTTCATCCCATTTAGTTCAAGTTAACCAAGTTAAATTATTTGAATTTCAGTGTACTTTGTATGTGGGTTTTTTGTGTGTGTGTGTGTTTGTGCGTGCACGTGTGTGTGTGTGCGTATGTGTGTGTGTGTGTGCGTGCGTGTGCACGCGTGCGTGTGTGCGTGCATGTGTGTGCATGTATTTATGCATGTATGTATGCACATAAGTACATATGCATATATGTAAGCACATATGCATGTATGTATGTATGCATGTATGAATGTATGCACATATGTACATATGTAAGTATGTATGTATATGGTTTTGTACATATGCATGTATGTATGCATGTATAGCAAGATATGTTAGCACTGTTTTGTTGTGATGGCATAGCATAGTCATGCTACACCCAAAACATCCAATCACTGCTGGCCGTGGAAGGATACACATGACCCATTGGTGAAGCACAAGTTTTGAAAGGCAAGAATCAGTTCCTGAGAAGACATTGAGATGTAAACACATCAGAAAACAACATTCATACACCTATGGGATTTTTACCTCACCTCACAACCACTACAAAACTCATTGGATATTTTAGATTTACAGCCAAGTACTGAATCTAACTACCTTGATGTTTATTAAGAAATTGACCCATGTCTCACTACACCCTGTTGCCTTGAACACTTAACTCTGATGTACCTACCACTTTATGTGTGACCACGAAATAAATTGTGATGTTCATTTGCATAAAAAACATTGTCTTCTGATATTTATCTTTACATCCATGTAAACACTTATATCTGGAACCTTCTTACATACACACTATCCTAGCCAACGTGGCATCATGTTTCTAATCTTCCTCTTGTTATACATGTAGGTATGTATGTAAATATGTATGCATGTATGTACATATGCATATATCCATGTATGTGTGCATCTAGTACATATGCACATATGTATGTATGCACATGTGTATGTATGTATTTATCTATGTACATATAGCCATCTATATATCATACTTAATGCATATATAATGTTGACAGGCAAGATACTGCAGTTTTCATTTGGGATAATATCTTTTATAAACATGCTGCGACAAAAACAACATAAAAATTGCCCAGGTAGTGGCTAGTAAAAACACCAGATGCAGTTCAACATCCAGGCTTTGTCAATGACATGTACTCACAACCACATGCCTAGACAGAATTTGTTTCCTCTAATACAGGAAACAGTGAATAATATAAGCATCTGTGTAGCTGTGTGATAAGAAGCTTGCTTCCTAATCATGTGGTTCGGACTTCAATCCCACTGCATGGCATTTTGAGCAAGTGTCTTCAGCTATAGCCTTGGGTTGACCAAAGCCTTGAGTGGATTTAGTAGATGGAAACTGAAAGAAGCCCATCGAATATGTATATGTATAAAGAGTAAAGGGTAAAGACCCCCTCCAGTCATGACCAAAGGGGGTCTTTACCCTTTACCCTTTATATAATGCCCATGGAACTGCATCTCAAACGTTCCTCTCCGAGGCACAAGTCCAGGCAAGGTTGTTAATGGAAGACCAACAATCGCCCGTGCTTACCAGTCTCCCCTCTCCGTGCCACTGATGTAATCCAAGGGAATGACAAAACCCAATACAGCTTGGTACCAGTGATATTGCACTCATTTCTATAGCTGAATGAACTGGAGCAACATGAAATAAAGTGTCTTGCTCAAGAACACAACACACAGCTCAGTCCAGGAATCAAACTCACAACCTCTTGATTGTGAGCTCTATGCTCTAACTGCTGAGTCATGCACCTTCATGTTCGTGTGTTTGTTTTGCAAGATTCCTGATGTGAAATATTGTTATATTTCAGGATGGTCATTTTTTTCTTGCCAAACAAACACATGCATTATGTATTCATTCCTCACTTGTTTATTATTGTTCTTATTTTATGTTCCTTGTCTGGAAATCTTTCATCACACACCTGTGACTTCTTCAATGACCCTCCATTCCACATCTCCCCTGTTGTGTTTAGTCCATTCTATATATGTGTATATATCTATGTGTGTGTCTTTGTGTCTGTGTTTGTCCCCCACCACTGCTTGACAACTGGTGTTAGTATGTTTATGTCCCTGTAACTTAGTGGTTCAGCAACAGAGACTGATAGAATAAGTTCTAGGCTTTGAAAAATAAGTCCTAGAGTTGATTTGTTCGACTAAAAAACCCTTCAAGGAAGTACCCCAGCATATCTGTAGTCAAAATGACTGAAACAAGTAAAAGATAAAAGGTAACACATTCACTGATATTGCAATTAGTCACTTGGGTTGAATAAAAATCTGGTATGCACAATCAAAGCAGCATTAAATTTAAATAGTCACCTATGTGTTATACTTAATGTATCTAAAACATTGACAGGCAAGAGACTGTGGTTTTTATGAGATAAAAATATGCTGTGTTAAAAGCACAAGATATATTCAGTTTCCTATACTGGAAGTGAGAAATTTCATCTAGGTATGTGGCTGCAAACATCTTGCCTGTCAATGGTGTATATATATTAATTATGTTACATAGCTCTTTTAATTTAAAGCTGCTTCAATTGCATGTGTGTGTGTGTGTGTGTGTGTGTGTGTGTGTGTGCGTGCATGTGTGTATGTATGATCATCATCTTCACATATACATATTCAATAAGTTTCTTCAGTTTCTGCCTGCCAATTTCAATCATGAGGTGTTTGTTAACCCTTGGATATAATAAAGGACACCACCTAACTGTCTACACAGTGGGACTGATCCCCTAACTGTGTGCTTCCAAAGTGAATTTATCAGCCACACAGCCATGCTTGTGTCTATATTTATATGTATATGTATAAGGCAGCGAGCTGGCAGAATCATTAGCACGCCAGGCGAAATGCTTAGCGGTATTTCGTGTCTTAACATTCTGAGTTCAAACTCCGCTGAGGTTGACTTTGCTTTTCATCCTTTCGAGGTCAATTAAATAAGTACCAGTTATGCACTGGAGTCGATGTAATCGACTTAATCCCTTTGTTTGTCCCCTCTATGTTTAGCCCCCTGCGGGCAATAAAGAAATATATATTTATATGTATATGCTTCACTGATATTGCACCCACCAAATCTTAACAAAAGGTAACAAACCATGCCCTATCCAATTATCTGGTAGTAGTACAAGTAGTTAGATACAATTTCATGGAATGAAGAAGAGAGAGATAAGTCTTCTTCTGGACAGGAATCCTGTCTCTGTTTGATAACTTTCCCAAATAATCTGGTGCCAACTTATGACCTGTGAGCTGGTTACTTGTAAGTTCTCTTCATGTTGCCTCAACTAAGTATAGTTAAAAGAAAATTGTGTTTAATTTTGTGTCAGTGCTACAATAATTCTAAATAAAAAAAAGCAGCTGAGTACTGTGAAAATAATTGTCATCTCTTGAAATATTAAAAAAATAATGTCATTATCTATAATTTGAACCATATAGCAGGTTGCAATAATACATCTGAAACTAATAAGCAAAGTGTGTTTAGCTTGAGTCATTTATGAAAGTATTTCCTTTATAGTAACTAACCATAAAAATATGACTGAGGCATTCAGTGACTGGAGAAAATATAGCATGTGATATTTATATAATACTATCTTTTATTTTTTACTTGTTTCAGTCGTTAAAATGCAGCCATGCTGGAGCACTGCCTTGATGAATTTTTTAGTCAAATGAATTGACTCCAGTACTTACTTTCTTTAAACCAGCTACTTATTCTATTGGTCTCATTTGCCAAGCAGCTAAGTTACAGAATGTAAATACACTAACACCAGTTATCAAGCAGTGATGGGGTACAAAAAAGACACACACACACACACACACACACACATACACACAATGGGCTTCTTCCAGTTTCCATCTACCAAATCCATTCACAGGGCTTTGGTCAGCCCGAGGCTATAGTAGAAGACACTTGTCCAAGGTGCCATGCAGTGGGACTAAACCCAGAACCATGTGATTGGGAAGCAAGCTTCTTACCACACAGCCACACTTGTGCCTAAAAAGTGTGAGAGGCTTACAGCACCTAGGTTTTCCAAGTGGTTACCCATCTCAGTATTAACTAGGCTCAATGTTGCTTAACTTTGGTGATCGGACAAGAACCAATGCATTCAATGTGATTAAGAATCATACCCAAGTAGATAATATAGTAAACTGTGTGAGAATGTAGAGACACTAACTGTATGGAAATAAAGTAAAAATAATTATCTGTACTATTGTCTTTCCTTAAATAGTAGAAACTGTAATGAAATAAAAATATAAATTTTCAGATTGGAAAGATTCTTTCAAGAATTATTTTAGCATTATGGTTACCTTCCAACATGTTTTGATGCTCTTTCAGTGATTTACTCTTCACAATTGCTTCTTCACAGGCTCTTTGGATTTTAATCAATTCTTGTTTGGAAACTTTCACTTCTTCATTATCTTCAGTTAGTTCTTTCTTCATTTTATTGTATTCTTGTTCAGCTTTTAGTTTCATATCTGACATTTGTTCCAGAAGACATACAATTTGTTTATCTTGGTTATCCACTTTGTCACAAAGTTTTGAGACTAGGTTTTGATAGGTTTTCACTGATGCCTCATACTGCCCATAGACTTTATCAGAAGCAGCAGCAACTGAATAATATTCAGCTTGCTGTTTTGCCAATTCTTCTTCCTTTCGACTGAGCTTAGCCTGGAGATCTTTAAAATTTTTGTATTTTTCTTCCATTGTCATCATTTCAGAAAAATGTTTCTGAGAGATTTCTGAGACCTTCTGTTGCATCTCTCCAACAAGAGAAGTAAGTTCATCAAGTTTAGCATCTTTCTCACTGATGGTACCTGATTTTTCTTCTAACTCCTTTTTCAGTAAATTAGTCTCAATTTCTTTCTCAGAAACGTTCTCTTTCATGCTGGTAACAATTTGTGTCAGTTCATTATTTGAATTCAGATAAATCTCAACAAGTGAGGATTTCTCTGATAAAGATTTTGTTAATTCACAGATTCTCTTGTCCTTTTCACCAAGTTGTACACCAATTTGTTCCACTTCTTTAAATGTCTCCAAATACCTTTCCTCCAATGATAAAGTATGTACTTTGGTTAGTTCTTCAAAATCACCCTTTAATTTACTTTCTTGTTCAATGACATTTTGATTTAGTTTAGGTTTAAAAGTAGTTACAAGCTCTTTGGAATCTGCAATTTCTAGCTCTAATTTTTCTAAAATGTTCTGTTTTTCTCTTGCAAGTTCCTCAGGCAGCTTTGTCAGTTCCTTCTTATTTGCTGCATTTTCCTCCAGTTGAGATTTTAATACTGTAATGCAATCAAGTTGTTTTTCTAAGGCAGCTTTGGTTTCTTCCAATGACTGTTTTGCTATTGCGTAACTTTCAAGTGCTTTTTCTTGCTCCACTAATGTATCTTGCAATTTTTTGTATTCCAAGACAATGTCTTTAAACCAATTTTTTAACAGACTACTCAGGTTCTCATTTATTTCTTCAAGATGTGCTGACTGAGAACTAACTTGGATCTGTAAACATTCACAATCATTTGAAGTTTCTTCAACACAATGACATAGTTTCTGAGGCAAGAAACTAGCAACACTATTTTCCTTAGTGGGTAAGTTCATATTTTCTGTCAAAATACTGGCCTCCACTGCATGAATAATTTTGTCTAGAATGTCCTGCAGAGAATATTTTACTTGAGCAACTCTTCCTTGGTTTTGTTGAAGTTCTGATTTGTATTTTGCTTCAGTTTGCTGCCAATTAGATTCTGTCACACAAATAGATTCAAGATCTTTTTGCAGTATTAAATCATTGTTGGGTTTCAGATTTAGAGATTCTTCCCACAACTTCAATGATTTTGACTAAAATATAATTAAAAAATGATAAAAATATATATCTTAAAATTTAGATAGAGTAGCATTGAATTATTTTCATAGTGAACTAAATGTGAATAAAGAATAAAGTTTAACTGTAAATAACTGAAATGAAGTGTTACTGTGAAAATGGTAATACAGGAATTTAACTAAACCATTATTAAGTGCATTGTAGATTTCACTATTTGGTAATAAAAAATTAGAATGCCTCCAGTTGAACTGAAGTCACTTGAAAAACTAATGTTAAGATATTGAGAAAATATATGTACATATTAGACCCTACCATATTACAAAATAAAGGAATATAATGCAGTTCTAGATATACTGTATATGACTAGAGACAAGATAATCATGACTGGAAAACTTTTAACCCTTAGCTTCAAATTACTGTCAAATGTAATGCTTATTTATTCATATTGATTATAATTTAATCATGCATTATCTCATCGTTTTAAAATTTTGATGATGTGATTATTTATTTTTATAACTGACATTGTGGGGGTAGGTGTGAGGAACAAGATCTGGCAGGTTTAAACATAAAACAGATATAATATTTGGGTCAGATATGGTCAGTTTAAATGCTAAAGGATTAATCAATGGACTGCTTGATTAAGGCAGAGCTGAGGCTAATGACCACAAATACTATACATACTTCTAATATTAAACATATTCAGAAAGAATCTTACTTCTAAAATGTCTTGTTCAGAAGTAGGTTTTGAAGGACCAATCTTTAACTGTTTATGAATATCTGGATCAATCCATGTTGGCTTGATGTTTCCCAATTCACTCTTCAATTCAGTTATTAAATGGTCTGTTATAACACTCACATTTTCTTCAGATAGTGGGTTTTCTGAAAATCAAAATTATTTATTAACTAACATTCATCATATACATGACACTTCTGTCCATTATCCATCAAGGCCCACTGCAAGAACTTTTACAATTAAACATTGTTTACAATGAAGTTAGAACATTTTAAACCACAGTCATATGAGGAATGCAAATCTACTTTTGGAGACCCAGCCATCATCATCATCACCATCATCCTCATTTATCGTCCACTTTCCATGCTGGCATGGGTTGAATGGTTTGACTGGGGACTGGCAAGCCAGGAAGCTGCACCAGGCTCCAGTCTGATCTGGCAATGGTTCTACAGCTGGATGCCCTTTTTAATGCCAACCACTCCTAGAGTGTAGTGGGTGCTTTTTACATACCACCGGCACAGGAGCCAGTCAAGCAGCACTGGCATCAGCCACATTCGGATGGTGCTTTTTACGTGTTACTGGCGCAGGAGCCAGTCGGGACGGGGCTGAGTGTTATCATCAACCACGTTCGGATAGTGCTTTTTACAGGAGCCAGACAGGAGGCACTGACAACAACCCACGCATCAATGGTGCTTATTGTGTGCCACCAGCACGGGAGCCAGTCAGATGGCACTGGCATCAGCCACAACTACAATTTCCAGTACTAAATTCAATTTTACATGGGGTTGCATATATATATATATATATATATATATATATATATATATATATATAATATATTGTTCTTTCTTATGAAAAATATAGAACTGCTTAAGAAGTGCTCGAGTCAAACCCTAGACAAAAGATAAGAATTAAGATATAAACTCAAATTAGATAATCATACTCATACAGTCATAAATTCGACTTAAAATACATATACATATATTAATACATATCGATACATATCAATATTTTTTAAAATATTTATAAAATATAAATATATAAATATACATAAAAATACATGTAAATAAAATTCATGTGAGATACATATGGAAGGAAGTTTGAGAAAAGGAGAACTGATAAAAAATTTTTTGTACTAAAATTAAGAGCGGTAAAGAGTTTCAATTAAAAGATCCATAGAGTTCGATGTGTTTTCTAAAAATATATAAATGGTATATAAGGTATATATAATACAGTTCGAGGAAGTCCAATTTCTACGGCCGTTTCCAGAGTTCATGTCCTTGTAGAAAAATTAATAAAAAATCTTACAAATCATGCGGACAATGTCCTCCTCATCAGAAAAAGTATTCTCATAAAACCACATTCTTATTTTTTTTATTACCCTCTAGGGGTCAACAAAGATGGGACAATACAATTTGATGGGGTCAGATGGTTTACAAAGAGATGAAAGTGTTTAAAAATTAATGACATATAAAATCGGATGTATATATAAACACAAGATACAAAACAATGAAGTGGGGACACAAGTTCTGTTTTGACCCCACAAGACCCATGCCACCACTGATACCTTAGGTAAATCCTTTATGGGATATTCATGTGGGTTTATTCATTCATAACATCCATACCACACTCTTCCATCTTTTCCAAAACACAACAGCTGACAGGCATCTCCTCTCCAGCCCCATTTTCCTTTTCAGATGAAAAATGAAAAGATTCACCATTGCAGGGCCAGAGACGAAGGTGCCAGTCGCAAATCCTTTCATTCTAGTTTTCCATACAGTCTCTTTCGCAACTGCCACTACTATAAGAAAACAAATCTTACCTTCTTTACTTAAAGAGGCAGGTGGGTCAATTTTTACAATTGACTCAGCAGACAGCTGTACTCTTCCAACACTTGACAACAGTTGTTCAACATAAGTCCACAGATCCAACACACCCAAACGTTGCACAATCGCATTGAAGATGGTTTCCCTATCCTGCAAACATCTTGGGCAAGTCAGTGAGATGGGGCAGCCATGCCTTGCAAGCTTATCCTGGACAGGTAAGGTGCCTTGATAACACTGCCAGGCCAGGGATTACTGGAAATGATCCAGGGACCCCGGCCTGAATGTTCTTTGGAACAGACTGGTGAGATGATCATTGTCAAGGCCTAGGGTCTCCCCTAAGGTATCACCACACTTCAACTCTACTAACCTTCTATAGAATGACACAGTTGAATTGCCACTACTAGCATTGCCCAAGTGAAAGAAAAGTACAAGAACCCTTCAGCACTCCATGTACCAAGTGCCCAACTTCTACAATAGACCCAGGATTCCAGTCCACAAAAATGTGTGAACTTGGGAAATGTTGATTTAGCAAGCAGAGACCACACCTGTTCACCAGCCAGGCAGAGCCACAGATGCCTCAGCCTCAGTGCATCACCAGCCATGGCATCAGCCAACTCTTTAACGGTTGTTGGCAGCAGATAGAGGGCCTCACAAGTGGTCTTTTGCCCTTCCATAAAAAGCGAAAGAGCAGTCATTCCAACTTGGTCAGCACAACAGTTCAGTGGTAAATAATCACTGATGCCATAAACACATTGGCAACCTCTGCCCTCCCTTTCAGTGATAACTACTGCCCAGACTAGGTCTGGGTTAGGTGGGTCACTCAGCTTGATATTTTGATACCACCAATTCTTCTCTATTTGGATATCTGGTCCAAACCAGACCGCTAGCAGTTTAATCGGACCCTCCGTCCAACATCACACAACGCTTTAAGAGGTATCAAATTGCCCCTTCAGGTGCCAAGTTGCAAGCCGATTGACTACTCAAGATTTACCTTTGCTCCTGCCACCATCTCATATTCCTTAATGGCATTGCCTACCCTCTGTAGGTGTTCCTCTTCAGATACGATGATGGTGATATCATCCGCGTATGTTGTTACTGATTTTCCACATCCTGGTTCTCTCGGGATGCCCCTCAGCACCTTGAGCTTTTGCAGTAATGGTTCAAGAGACAATACATACAAAAGTGGGGAGAGGGGACACCCTTGGCAAACCGGGCATTTGATGTAGAATGGCTTTGAGAGGAAACCATTCACTCAAACAATTGAGTCGATGTTGCCATACATAGCAATGATCAACCTAAGGATTTCCGGTCCCAAGCCAAACACCGCAAAAACTGACACCAGGTACCAATGATCAACTCTATCAAAAGCCTTAGCTTGGTCTAAATGGAGTAGTGCCCCACTCGTGCCAGATTTGCTATTATTCCCCTCTAAGGTATAGCGTATAAGATGGAGATTGTCCTGAATGGATCTGTCAGGAATGGCACAGGTTTGTGCATCCCAACTAGACCATCCATGACATGCACCAACCTTTTTGCTAAAACCCTGGCCAAAATCTTTAACTCTGTATTTAACAGAATGATGGGCCGAAAATTATCTACTGAGTCTCCCTTGTTTGGGTTCTTTCTAACCAGCCTCACCACTCCCTGGCATACAGATCTGGGAATGAATCCATTCTGTTGCCAGTTCGCAAAGATGTATGCAAAGGCACTTGTACTATTCTATCACTTGGGCAATGCCATCAGTGATGGTTCAACTGCATCATTCTATAGAGGGATGGTAGAGTTGAAGCATGATGATACCTTAGGGGAGATCCTGGGCCTCAATGATAATCATCTCACCAGCCTATTCTGAAGAACATTTGAGTTGAGGACCCTGGATAATTTTCAGAAGTCCCTGACCTGACAATGTTACCAAGAAGCCTTTCCTTTCCAGGATAAGCTCGCAAGGCATGGCTGCCCCATCTCACTGACTTGCCCAAGATGTGTGCAGGATAGAGAAACCATCCTCAATGTGATTGTGCATTGTTTGGGTGTGTTGGATCTGTGGACTTATTGAACATCTGTTGCCAAGTGTTGGAAGAGTACAGCTGTCTGCTGAGTCAATTGTAAAAATTAACCCACCTGCCTCTTTAAGTAAAGAAGGTAAGAACTGTTTTCTCATTGTAGTAGCAATTGCAAAAGAGACTGTATGGAAAACTAGAATGAAAGGATGTGTGACCGGCAATTTCATCTCTGGCCCTACATTGGTGACTTTTTTCACCTTTCATCTGAAAAGGAAGATAGGGCTGGAGAGAAGATGCCTGTCAGCTGTTGTGTTTGCGTAAAGATGGAAGAGTGTAGTACGAATGTTGAGAATGGACGTACCATTATGAATACTACATAAAGGAGTTACAGAGTCTGAGTGGTGGAATGGAGCTTGTGATTTCCAAGCAGAATCCATTCCCCAACTCCATTGTACATGTGATTTTGTTTGTCTAATTTCATTCGATTTTATTATATCAGAAATTTGTTTTAAATCACACGTCTCATTGTTAAATCATTCGACCCTGTCAATTGTATCATCCCCTCTTTGTTGATCCCCAGTGAGCAATAAAAAAAATTGAATGTGATTTTATGAGGATACCTTTCCTGATGAAGGGGACATTGTCTGCATGGTTTGTAAGATTTTTTATAAATTTTTCTACCAGGAGATGAAGTCTGGAAACGACCGTAGAAAGTGGACTTCCATATATACCTTATATACCATTTATATATTTTTAAAAAACACATTGAACTCTATGGATCTTTTAACTGAAACTCTTAACCACTCTTAATTTTAGTACAAAAATTTTTTAACAGTTCTCTTATTCTCACACTTCCTTCCATATGTATCTAACAAGGGTTTCATTTACATGTATTTTTACATATATTTATATTTTATAAATATTTTTTAAAACATTCATGTGTCAATGTGTATTAATATATGTATACACATTTGAAGTCAAATTTATAACTATATGAGTATGATTGCCTAATTTGAGTTTATATCTTAATTCTATATATACATATACATACATAGTTAGACTCGATACATATATTTACAAGGAGACAAAATACAGATTACATAATAAAGAAACAAGGAAACAAAACAGAAAAGAAGAATTATGTCAAGTCTTATCTTGACAGCTATTACAAATAGGAGTGAGGAAGGAGGAGGAGGAGGAGGAGGAGGAGAAGAAAGAAGAAGAAGAAGAAGAAGAAGAATATATGTATAAAAAAAGAAAGCAACTACATTATTTGCTACTTAATCATATTCAATGTATTCCTTTCTTTTCCTCTTACAACCTTCACTATATCATATCAATGGACACTATACTAAACACTTAACCCAATCCATCTTCTAGACCCATACCCTACTCAACTCGTTTCCTATCAATGTTTTACTTCAAAATACTAATGTCTAAGATGACAAAATAACAAATTAGACGTCAACCACATTACTTATATGTTGCTGTTATTGTATGTCATCTCATAAGGAATGAAAACAAGCCCTGGTCATACACCTGTTATATTCAGCCTAATTAATAAAATACTTATATTTCTTAGCCCACCCAGAAAATCCTTACATGAAAATATCAACATAGATCAATAACCAATATTGTTCTAACCTCCCTTAAAGTGTAAACTGGTACAATGTTATAAAAATCTGACTTTACAGAAGTTGGAGTAGCTTTACCATTTGGTTTTTCTATATTAGTCCTGTTAGTTTCTCTTTTGTTAAACTCTTTTTGCAAAGTTTACTTCATATGCTTTATTGAAACAAAACAGAAAAGAAGAATTATGTCAAGTCTTATCTTGACAGCTATTACAAATAGGAGTGAGGAGTAGAAAGATTCTTTCGAAGACATTATCACATTATTATGGTTACCTTTCAACCTGTTTATCTGTTCCTCCAGTGACTTACACTTGGTAATCTCATCTTCATAGGCATTTTGTATTTTAGCCATTTCTTGCTTGGAAGCCTTCATCTCTTCATCTTTTTCACTCAGATGTTGGCTCAGCTTTCTCTTCATTTCATTGTATTCCTGTTTAGCTTTAACTTTCAAATCTGATATTTCTTCATGGAGATACTTGATTTGTCTGTTTTGGCTTTCCACTTTATTACAAAGATTTGAGACTGGTTTTTGATAGGTTTTAATTGATGCCTCATACTGCCCATAGACTTTATCAGAAGCAGCAGCAACTGAATAATATTCAGCTTGTTTTGCCAATTCTTCTTCCTTTTGACTAAGGTCAACCTGGACATCTTTAAAATTTTTGTATTTTTCTTCTATTGTCATAATTTCAGAAACATGTTCCTGAGAGATTTCTGAGACCGTCTGTTGCATCTCTCCAACAAGAGAAGTAAGTTCTTCAAGTTTAGCATCTTTCTCACTGATGGTGCTTGATTTTTCTTCTAACTCCTTTTTCAGTAAATTAGTCTCAATTTCTTTCTCAGAAACGTTCTCTTTCAAGCTGGTAATAATTTGTGTCAGTTCATTATTTGAATTTAGATATTTCTCAACAAGTGAAGATTTTTCTGATAAGGATTTTGTTAATTCATAGATTCTCTTGTCCTTTTCACAATGTTGTACACTGATTTGTTCCACTTCATTAAATGTCTCCAAATACCTTTCCTCCAACGATAAAGTATGTACTTTGGTTAGTTCTTCAAAATCACCCTTTAATTTACTTTTTTGTTCAATGGAATTTTGACTTGCAGTTTCTAGTTTAGGTTTTAAAACAGTTACAAGCTCTTTGGAATCTGTAGTTTCTAGCTCTAATTTTTCAAAGACATCCTGTTTTTCTCCTGTAAGTTCCTTAAACTGTTTTGCCAGTTCCTTTTTAATGGCTGCATTTTCTTCCAGTAGCAATTTTACTTTTTTAAATTCTGTATTTTCTGTTGAAATATTAGTCTTAGTAGCATGAACAATTTTCTGAGCAAAATTTTGTATAGAAGATTTTACTGAAGTAACCTTCATTTGGTGTTGTTGTTCTGATTTGTATATTGCTTCAATCTGTTGCCAATTAGAATCCCTTACACAAATAGATTCAAGATCTTCTTTCAGTATCTCAATAGTGAGCTGTTTATCCAAAATTTGGTGCTGTGCATTATCATGTTCACTATTCTCTTTTTCCACCTCATTTTGAAATAAATCCTTGTTCAATTTCAGGCTTACAGATTCTTCTTGCAACTCCAAGCACTGTGACTACAATAAAGAAAAAAAAAACCCACTTTAACTATAATATATATACAATTTAAATAATAGAATAAAATTAAATATATATTTATAAATGAATAAACAATCATTGTCATCGTCGTTGTTGTTGTCATTGTCATCGTTGTTGTCTTCGTCATTATCATCCTCATCAGTGAACATCCATCTTCCATACTGTCATGGATTGAATGGATCAAAAGGATCTGAATGAGTAAAATTAAGGGCTTAAAGTGACTCCTATAATTGAGGGAGAATAAAAAAGATAGTGCAATTATTCTAGGTCGGGTGAGGAGAAAGGGTAAAGTAAGATGAGAAAAACAGATTTATAGTTGTGACAGGGTAGCAAAAAATGTTGAGTGAAGAAGGGAGAAAACAGAGGAAAAGAAAGGGTGACGAAGTGGAAAAGTGATTGAGTGGATTGTTTGATGGTTCCAGGGGTATCCCACATTATAAGGGCAAATATGGGTAGAAGATGTGAGGAGAAAGGGACAGAAAGAGAGAAACAGACAAGTGTGGTGAGGATCCTGGGAAGGTCACTGAAGGAAAGAGAAGTGTAGGGGTCATTGGGGGTAGGCCAGAGAGGGAAAGGGAATGCTTCAAGGGGTGTTGAAGAGGTAAAAAAAACCTGAAAGAACAATGAGAGAAAATGAGGCAGAGGATGGGGGAGTAGTGGGTGAGCACAGTGAAAGCAATGAGGGAAAGAGAGCAAGAGGGTACCATGGATGTAGAGAAGAAGAGGAAGAGCAAAGTGTGAAAGCAGAGACAGCATCTCAGATGGGAACTGTGGGGTGAGGTAGGGAGAGCAGTGGGTAAACACAGCAAGAACAGAGTGAGAAAGAAGAGTTAGAGGGTATCCAAGAGGTGTAGTAAGATGAAGGCAAGAGCAAGTGTTGGGTAACAATAAATGTAACCAGGGATAAAGAGTGTGCTGGTTGGTAGTACTGCAGTATGAGTATAGCAGATGAAATGATGGAGAGTGACTATCAATGATGGGGAAAACAGGAATCATAAAAAGAGTTGAGTGTTAGGATAAAAAGTGAGAAAGAGGATGCAATGGGGGGTAGGGGGGGGGGGGGGTAAGGTGGAAAATATATGTGTGTGTGTTTATATATATATATATATATATATATATATATATATATATATACAGAGAGAGAGAGAGAGAGAAAGAGCTAAAAGGACAAGCCTGTGTATGAGGAAGACAGCGATTTTACTTAGCTTGACAAATCTTATCAAGTACAGTAAATTGCCACATCTCCTGGTCCCTTGTCATTTCCTCAGTGAGGCCCAGAGTCTGAAGATCCTTTCTCACCACTTCATCCCACATATTCTTGGGTCTACCTCTTTCATAGGTACCCTCCACAATTAGATTTTGGCACTTCTTTACACAACTGTCCACATTCATATGCATCACATGACCAAAGCAGTACAGTCTTCTCTCTTGCACAAAACATATGATGCCTGTTATACCCAGTTTTCCTCTTAAATCATTTACACGCTGTCACACATGCACACTGACATTACCTATCCAGCATAGCACATATATATGAAGAACTTTTCTGAGAGACAAAGATTACATTTCATAGGTCTTTTGTTAGACTCTGTCCTTTTTGATTTATGTTTTTTTTTTGATTTTATAATAAGATGATTTTATACTGAAATTTGTTCATTGCATGCAACAGGTCATTGTAAAGACTGTTAGTTGAAAGGACCAATGAAACAAAACCATTTTCAAAAGTGTATCTATTAAACTAATTGTATATGTTTGCTTATAACCTTATTTTTGTTACATTCTAAACAAAACTGTCCGACGAACAGGAATGTGAAACTCTGAGTAACAGATTTTGTGATATTTTTGCTGCTTTTTAATAAAGCATATTACTCTACCTCTGGTATTCAAGTACTATTTTTTCCACCTTGTTTTGCATTTATGTGCTTACTCTGGTGTAACCCGCTCCTCTTTTAGAAAGTTTGAGTGACTCTCCACAAGTAGGGAGTAGAAACAGCTGAAAGAAATGGAACTTTACCCATTGGATTTTTCTCTAAAAAATATACCCATCCTGACACAGAGGCAATACCTCAAGAGTCTTATCAAAAAAACAGAGGAGTTTATTTGAAAAATGAGATGGAAAGCCTTCTTCTTTGATACAAAGCAGAAATCTAACAGA
>NC_142938.1:40719284-40751784 GCF_046866305.1 Octopus bimaculoides
AGATAATCTGGAATTTGACTGAGGAAAGAAACTCCGAATATAGATACATACATACATACATACATATATATATATATATATATATATATATATATATATATATATATTAAAGTAATAAAGTTAATGACTGGTTATTTTTCAGATATATGATACATTGATGATATATCTTTTATCTTCTATCTATATTATAATGGAGAAAGCTGTTTATTAATTAGGTATGTAACAGTTACGATAGAAAAGCAATTATTAAAAGTTTGATCGTCTGGAAATTTTTTTTATAAATTCATGTTCCAAGAAATTTCCTGCAATTTCAATCTCTGAAGGTTATTGAATATTTGAACTACAAGTTTTTCACAAATTTAAATATTTGTTGCATTCACTGCAGAGTAAATTTAATAAACAATATTTATTTGTTGTAGGCGAAATTTTGTTTTCATTTGCAACAGTACCTCACTCTCTTTTGCCTCTGTTTTCATTAATGTTAATTTAATATATATTCATTTTGATGTTTTCATCTCAAGTTTTCATTTGTTATTTGCAAAACTCAGTTTATTCTATATATGGAATGTAAAAAAATTATTTATTGAATGAATAAATGCTATTAGACAAAATAGCTGTATAGCTTTGAGGCTCATTTTTGATAAAATGAAAATTTTTTAATATACCAGTATAATTTTTAAAAAAAACTAAGAAGCTACACTAAGAAAATCGTCTCAATGCAACGTCTCAGCTACAGGGAAAGATTGAAAGAATTAAAACTCTTCTCCTTAGAACAAAAGTGCGAAAGATATGCAGCGATATACAACTGAAAAATCCTGGAAGGCCTTGTGCCAAACTTTGGCATTGAAAGTTACTCAAACAGCAGAATGGGGCACCACTGCATAGTGCCAAAGATCCCAGCATTGCCATCAAAATACAGGACCAGACACTGCAACAGCTTGGGTTTCAAGGGCCCACAGCTCTTCAATATCCTCCCAAAGTGCATGGCATTGATGTAAGTGTCTTTGAAACAAAACTGGATCTCTTTCTGTCAAGGGTTCCAGTTGAGCCTCCCTCACAGCAGGAAACACAGATGAGGGCAGCAGCATCCAACTCCCTCACTGACCAAATGCACATATCAGAGGTTTCGAATAATGATGTAGCCCAGTCACTGGTGATGCCCTAGCATGACTGCAGCTTTGAAGCTGAAACATTTTAAAGAATTTAAGAGATTTTGTTGGTATGGCTGTTTGAAATGCTATAAGCCTTACAATAATAACTATGTGATCGCTGCTATTTCATGCATGCTAAACCTTGAAGTTTGTTTAAATTACAGATATATTACAACTATAATAAATTACTGACAGAAATATTTACTAAGCAAGTGAAATTTTTAATAAACAGAAGTTTTCAGGAAAATTTATTTTCTGAACTTAATTTTATTATTGAATATTTCAAGTTCACAAATTTAAATATTCAGTACAAGATAGTTTTTAATGAGCTTCAATTTATATGATATTTTCATTTCATATTTATTTCATTTATTGTTTGCAATGTTCTCCCACCCCTCACACACACACACACACACACACACACACACACACATATAGCATGACTGTGTGGTCAAGAAGTCCATTTTCTAGCCATGTGGTTTCACATTCAGCCTTATTGCATAGCACCTTAAGCAAATGTCTTCTGTTGTGTTTCCTTGTCTTGATATCACAGGATAATTATAAACAAGCATCGCTTTCATACAAACAGTCTCTCATTTTCAGTCTTCAGAGAAAATATGTCTATATTATCTTGCTTGGAAACAGATGAGGGTGGCAACAGGAAGGGAATTTGCCTATAGTAATTCTGGCTTAATAAATTTTATCTGACCCATCAAAAAAATGAATATTAAAATTACAACAAAAATTATCTCATTTCTTAACAGTGCATTTTATCTTGGGTGAACAGCACAAACTTAAATAATTGAAGCAATACTGTTATCAAAATGACCAATATTAGAGCATTCAAAGGCGGCAAGCTGGCAGAAATGTTAGCATGCCAGGAGAAATGCTTAGCAGTATTTCATTTGTCTTTACATTTTGAGTTCAAATTCCGCCTTTCATCCATTCAGAGTCAATAAATTAAGTACCTGTTGCATACTGGGGTCGATCTAATCAACTGGCCCCCTCCCCCAAAATTTTGGGCCTTGTGCCTAGAGTAGAAAAGAATATTAGCGTATTCAGTTATAATATCAAGTCCATAACATCTTTTATTAGAAACTAAGAAAAGATATGATTATATCTTTTCAAGAGAAGCACAAGACAAATTTTAAGAATTTTGGACATACTTTTGTGTACAATAAACATTATTTTTCATCATATATTTAAATGATATGCAGAATCTGACCTGAAGTGAACCCCAATATAATTTTGTGCTTCTTTTTTTCAACTAATCAAGATGTATTATTTGAATAGCTAGACAGATGCTGTCAGCAATTGGTGATTCTGAAGAGCTTGTTAAGTAACACTATCTAAACAAATTTCATCACACTAATTAATAAGACTCTACTCAAACCAACTAGTGAGTCTCTATGTGGTCACTCAATCCTCTAGAAACAGCAGTGAAATGTCCCTTAAATAAACTCCACCAGCTTCAAAGAGGGAGATACTGAATAATGTGGTTGCAGATGCAAGGTATATAAAGATGGTCATAGCTGGAAAGTCTTAGGACATAAGTCTGTTTTATAAGGGGTGAATGATGGCGATAATAGTAACAATGACAACAGCTACTGTACCCACTCTCAACAAAATATTCAGAAAGAATTTTACTTTGAAAATGTCTCGTTCAGATGTTACTTTTGAAAGATCCATCTTTAATTGTTTATAAATGTCTGGAGCAATCCACGTTGCCTTGATATTTTCCAGTTCAGCCTTTAATTCAGTCATTATAAGGTCTGTTATAACATTCATACTTTCTCCAGTTGGTTGTTTTTCTGTAAAGAGAAAATGAAAGAAAAAACTTGGGTGTTAATTAACATTCATCATATACATTCCTCCACAAATCTCTTCTTGTTTTCTCCTTCCCAAATGCTTTCATTTCGTGAATCACAGTGGGCATTTTGTTAAAATGCATTGTACTACAATTTCTGATCTCTGCTTGCCCAGAAGCTTCTATTTCTTTACTAAACTCTTATCACCACCAGTACTACTTCTACGTCATACTTCTGAATAAAGAATTGCAAATAATAACACAATAATAATAATAACAATAATATACTGGGCACTGCACACATCCTACGCAAAACACTTTCAATACAGTAACCATAAGAGCACCACAGCAAACCACAGCACATACCCAAGGCACACAGAGTTGCACTCGGTAGTGAAGTGAAAGCACGTTATAAAAATAAAACTACTGAATAATAATAATAATACTTTCTATTACAGGCACAAAGCCTGAAATTTGTGGAGAGGGAGTAAGTCGATTACATCAACCCCAGCACTTGACTAGTACTTAATTTATATCGACCCCGAAAGGGTGAAAGGCAAAGTTGACCTCAGCGAAATTTGAACTCGGAACATAAAGACGGACGAAATGCTGCTAAGCAGTGCTAATGATTCTGCTAATTTGCTGCCTTAATAATAATAATAATAATAATAATAATAATTAATTCTGGTTTTATTGGCCACAAGGGCTAATATAAATCAAAAACATGTAAGGACAAAAATAGGACGAAAAGTACAAAGGGTTTTGCGAAAAAGAAAGGTCAGTGTAAACATTAGAAAAACAGCGAAAAATATAACAAGTAAAACTCCCAATAGTAGGAAGCGCTTTGAAAGATTACTCCTAGAAAAACCCATAAAAGCCACAGGAGCCTGGTCAAATGGGGAGAGAGCCCCTTCTCTCTTTATATTCCTTTTTTTTTTACAGGTGTAACCTCAGAATTGGTCCGTTCATACTGGCCATTTTACCGACATTCACCCACCTTTCAATAAATTTGCTACAAGACAGCCCTTCCCTCTCTACTCTCACCTTCCTTTTCAAGTGGAACTTGAAAAAGTTGATGAGGCCTTGGTCAAAGAGTGTCTGACTTTCGCCCTTTCAAATGGGTTCACCATATCAACTCTTTCGCTACATCACCAGACAAATGAAAATTGCTTTGCCCTCCCAGTTAAAGGAAGCTGGTGGGGCAATCATCACTATGGATTCAGCTGATAGCTGGATCCGTCCGACACGTGACAGTAGCTGTTTGACATAAACCCACAGGTCAGCAATACTTGGGCACTGGACGAGTGTGCAGAACAGTTTCATTGCCCTGAGCGCACCTCAAGCAGGCCTGGCCGACGGCACTTCCGTGCCAGCAGAGTTTATCTTGAACAGGCAGTGCCCCTCAGTAGCACTACCAGGCGTGGGGCCTTTGGAAGTTATCCATGGGCCCTGGCCTGAAAGTTCTTCCGAACAGACTGTTTAGCTGATTATTGTCAATGCCTAGAGTTTCCCTGAGAATGTCGTCACACTTATCCTTCACTAACCCTCTATAGAATGCTAGAGTGGAACTACTACTGATCGCATTGCTCGCCCGGCGGAGGGTGGTGAGAGCTTGACAGCACTCAAGGTGCCATGAGCCCTTTCTCAGTCTGCGTTTGATCCAAGTTTGCAGCTTGGTCAAAGAGACGAGCTGGGGAAAGTCGTGTCTGACGAATGGTGACCACACCTGCTCACCATCCAGGAAATGCTTGAGATGCTGTAGCCTGAGCGCATGCCTGCACATCAGCAACCACGGCATGCTAAGGCCTCCGTTCAGCGGCTGTTAACAGCAGATGGAGCGCCTGACCAGTGGTACCTAGCCCTTCCACAGAAAGTCGAAGAGCAAGCGCACCAGCTTGGCCAACCAGCAGTCAGGACAAGGGATGACAGTTGATCCCTCCCAATGCCCAGAACTTCTCCAAGAATGTTGTCATTCTTGCCTTCCACTAATCCCCTATAGAACTCCAAGGTGGAACTTCCACCAAATGCATTGCCCGACTGGCTGAGGACTCTGAGCACTTGGAGACACTCTAGGTGCCAAGTGCCCTGCTTCGATCTATACTTGATCCAGAACTGTAGCTCTGTCAAGGAGACGAGTTGCAGAAAAGCGCATCCAACAAACAGCGACCACACCCACTTACCATTAAGGTATCCCTGGAGGTGTCTGTGCATCATCAATCACGGTATACCCAGTCCTCCACATAGCTGGTGCTGACAGCAAATGGACTGTCTGACAAGCAGTACCTCTCCCTTCCACACGAAGCAGAAGAGCAAGCGCACTAGCCTGTTCAGCCATGAAGCAGGGCAAGGGATGACAGTCAGGTGGTAGTATATATAATAGATGTGATGTACGCATTCACCACCTCTGCCCGACCTTTTAGGGAGAGCTTGCTCTTGACCCATTTCTGGGTGAGACTGGCCTCCCTGTCTATCACCTCACCCCAGTTCTTGTCCACTCAGAGGTCTGGACCAAACCAGACTCTAAGCAACTTAACCAGTCCTTCCATGCAGTGCCCCATAATGCTATCAGTCTGCATGGACTTGCCTCTCCAGTTGCCAAACAGCAGGCTCACTGACTTCTCCTGGTTAATCATTACTCTTATCACCACTTCGTATTCCCTTAGGGTAGTGCTAAACATCTTGATTACTGAGATGTCCAACACTATCACAGAGACGTCATCTGCATACGCTGACACGAACCTTCTACATCCTAGTTCACATGGGATGCCCCTCAAAACATCCAGCTTCTGCAGTAACGGCTCGAGTGCCAGTATGTAGAGAAGGGGTGAGAGTGGGCATCCTTGATGGACCAAATGTAATAGTGGAGGAGATATGATATTGCTGTGGGCTCGAACTATGCAAGAAGTTAAAAATTTTTTGGCCTAAGACACTACATGGACCCTAAGTAAAGCATGTGTTAATTTGGAATGAAACTGGTTGTGTAGTTCTTGAGTTTTAGGGATTCACACAGACACACATTCTCATCTTTATATATTTGATATTTATGCGCACATTCCAAAATTCCAGTGTTATGGACCCTGTAAAAAGGATTTTGCTCCTGAAAAATGGAGCTCATGGAGCTGAAAAATGTGGGAGTTAAGGCCCCTATTGGGGGTGGGGGTGTTAATGTCAACCAGAGAAGTTGAAGTGTTGGGAATCTTTTTAACTTGGGTGTAATATTTCTTTGAAATAGGAAATATATGTATGTTCAGTGGGTTTGTAAAAGCGAGCAAAGCTACAGGAAACCAAAAGACGAATGATCACAATAATCAGTCATCTACCCTAGCCTAGTCGTTATTACTCTCCAATGTAGGATTCCTCACCATACAGGTGACAGGCACAGCTGTAAGATGCATTATGGATCTATAGCAATTGGAAGGGCATGACCCAATTGAAATAACGTGTGATGTCTGGAGTAAAGGGAAATGAAAGTGTCACCTCTGGAGTTTGCAAATGACCACTATACCGATAGGTAACTGGGCAGAAAAAATTTACAATCAATAAATGTCTTAGAACAACCAGTAACTCATCTGGGAAGGCCTTGAAATCAATGTTACCAACTGGGGACTATGTGTGTCCCAGTGATAATAAAAAGACTCAAAGGAGGTCTGCAATGAAATAATTTTACTCAACACTTTGCAAGTGAATCAGTGGAGGCAAAGATGCGTCTCATTTACTTGACAATTTATGCACTACATTGCAGAAATCACAATGTAAGTATATCTGAAAGGATAGTCTTACACTGTTGTACTGTTGAATTACAAATAATGCTCATCTGTTATGTTTGG
The DNA here is from genome assembly GCF_046866305.1 of Octopus bimaculoides. Taxonomy (NCBI): domain Eukaryota; kingdom Metazoa; phylum Mollusca; class Cephalopoda; order Octopoda; family Octopodidae; genus Octopus; species Octopus bimaculoides. The sequence continues at coordinate 40,726,070 of NC_142938.1, forward strand.
GTGACCCTATAGCTTCCAATAGTACAACTGTATTCATCTTTGCTTAGGAAAAATGACTAAATTGTAGGTGTGAAGTCCCCATGAAGGGGTCTTTGTAACTTCTAAGAAGAAGAAATTTTAGAAATATTACTTTATTTGTGTGTAATATGTATGGTTAAAATTTCATCAACATCAAAAATATATGAATTTTCATGGGGGTTATGGCCGTTATGCAGAGAATATAATTTCCAAATTTCATAAAGATCCATTCAGTACTTTTGACGTAGTTTTGGATAAAAAAAAACAAATGACTAATGTGTGTGCTTGTTTGCATGTGTATGTGTGTGTGTATGGGTGTATATATGTATAAATATCTGTATGCATGTATATATGTGTATATATGTGTACATATTACATGTACATCTATATATATACATCTACACATATGTATACATATACATGTATGCATATAGCTCTATATCTATATATATATCTATACATATACGTGTACATATACATCTATATGTATACATGTATACATATACATCTCTCTCTCTCTATATATATATACATCTATATATATATATACATCTATATATATATATATATACATCTATATATATATATACATCTATATATATATATATACATCTATATATATACATGTATATGGATACATTTATGCAGATATATATATATATGCATGTATGTATGTATATATGTATGTATGTATATATGTATGTATGCCTGTATATATGTGAGAGCATAGTTTCACTGTAGTTGATTCAATATGAAAATGAAACCATTAAAGTGAAAGTATGTGTCATTACAGTATCGAAATGTGATTGTTTCAGTTTTGATACAGAAATAGTGGAATAGTTTCATTTTTAAAGTGAAAGTATTTGACATGAGTGTTTTTGTTTCACTTTTGACATTTAATATTTAAATAGTGGAGGAGATATGATGTTGCTGTGGGCTCGAACTATACAAGAAGTTAAAAACTTTTTTAAACTAAAACACAACCGGGACCCTAAGTAAGGCATGTGTAAAATTTGAATGAAATTGGTTGTGTAGTTCACGAGTTTTAGGTATTCACACAGACAGACACACATTCTCATTTTTATATATAGATATATATATATATACACACACACACAATGTCATATTCTCTACTATATATATATATATATTTAAAAACGAACCATGTAATTCACACTCTGGAAAATTTATTTCTGTAAAATGTTGGGAGTGGGTAAAATTTCTGAGGCTTCCACCTTACCCCACCTCGTTTTTCGGACCCCAAAAAGGGTTTTGTAGCATATTAGGAGGTCACAGGAATTCATTCAACGCAAAAACAAAAAAATTCCCAATGATTCCAGGATGGGGGGAGGCCTCGCCCCAACCCTTTTTTTCCAAACGAAAATAAGGGATTTGCAGCATATTAGTAGGTCGGGGTACTTGATTTCACGCAAAAAAGAAAAATCCGATTTTTATCTTTTTTCCTTAGTGAAAATCGTATGGGTGAAAAGATCAATGGGAGTGGGGGTGAAATTTCCGAGGCTTCAATCTCACCCCACCACGTTTTTTGGCCCCAAAAAGAGTTTTGTAGCATATTAGGAGGTTACAGGAATTCATTCAACGAAAAAAAAAAATTGCAATGGTTTCGGGATGGGGGTCCCCCCTCACCCAACTCCACTTTTCTGAACCAAAATAAGGGATTTGCAGCATATTAGGAGGTCAGGGTACTTGATTCCACACAAAAAATCCGAGTTTTTTTCTTTTTTCTTAGTGAAAATCCTGCAGGTGTTAATCTAAAAATTTACCCTTTGTTTTTCTTTCTCGCCATTGCTAGACAGGTGACTTAACTCATATTAGCAAACTTACGGATTTCACCGACATGGAAATTGTTAAAAGTTATCGTTGAAAATCGATTTTTACCATTATCCACGGGTGCCTTGGGAAAAATAAGTTGACAAAAACACAGCTATGATCGTTACCAATGTCCTAAAATTGGAGCGACATGCGTGCTAATTTGTGGACGTGCATATATTACATTCATATAGTACGTGCATATAGTACTGGTTGGCCCAGGGGCCATAGTAGGAGAGACTTGCCTAGGTTCCACATGGTGGGACTGAATCTGAAACCATGTGGTTGGGAAGCAAATTTCTTAACCACAAAGCCATGTCTATGTCTGTAAATACATTGAAATAAGGGTGCGGTGGGGTGAGGGACATAAACAAACCAACAATGGTTGTCAAGTGGTGCTGGGGAACAAACACAGACACAAAGGCATGCACACACTCACAGCTCAAAATTACATACAGGTATTTTTATAAATAAACAATCTTTACAATAAAATTACATTTTTAACCACCAGAATGTAAACTACTTTCGAGGACTCAATATTGAGTGTATTTTGTAAGAAATATTCTTTCATTTGTATATGAGGGTGATATAAGCTTAATTGTTGCAGTCTTTCATCCCACTTCCTTCTCGCTCACAAAAGATCTTAAACATTGAGAAATATAATCGATAATCACCTGACCAGAATGCAAATGTCTCTTCTTCATAACTGATTTTTAGTGTTTCATACTTTTCTGTCATTTTCACTAAATTTTCTTCTAAAATTTTTTTGTTGTGAGTTGTTTCATCCAAGACTTTCTGTTTGTAATCCAAATTTAGTTGGAGGCTGAAACATTTCCTTTCTTCTGATTGTAGCTCCTCTAGATACTTATCTCGATTTAACTGAGCTACCTCCAATTGCATTTTCTGAAAGATGTGAGGTAACACAGTAACAGCACAACCCTTTCCTAAACTCTGGGTCATTTATATAAATAATTATAAATATTCATGTAGATATGTTGACTAACAAAACAAGTATCACAATGTTTAATGCCTTGATCACTTGGATCAATGGTGCAGCTTTAATTGATACAACATCCTTAGACATTCAACTTAACCCTACTTGTTTCACATCACTTAGATAAGAATTAGCAAGATTAGTTGCCAATTATCTTCTAATTAATAAATCTCATTTTATAAATATAGTATCATGTACTGAGTAAAAAGAAGCCATTATGGAACATAGTTGATAATCAAAACATTAACTTAACTATTAGATATTTTTACATACCATTTTCTTCATTTCATCCAGTTCTTCATACACTTTAGCATTCTCATTTATTAATGAAGAATTTTGCAGCTTCAATGATCTTAGTTCATCACTTTGACTTTTCATTCTGGAGATAAAAACAGAGTAAATATAGAGAAGATTACAACATAACATCTTGCGTGATGTTTTATGTTTGTATCTTTTCATTTGTTAAACCCTGTGTTTACAAGTCTATTCCAACCAGTATTACTAAACACAGAAGACACTGTTGATATTGTGATAATGGATCCGAAAAAATTACGTTGTGCGGAGTTAAAAAAGAATACAACCGGCAACCAAAGATAACCAAAATATTGACTGAAACAGTAGGAAAATTCAAAGAGAAAAGGAGGTACAACAGATGGGAAAAAATGGAACTACATGGTTAATTCATACAACTAACTGAGAATGTCATGAGTAAAGATTTCTGGCTCTGGTTGATGGACAGAAACTTAAAATGAGAGACAGAAATGCTAACTATAGCTGCTTAGGGACAAGCTCTTAGAACAAACCAGATAAAGGCAAAGACTGACAAAACCAGTTAGACAATAAATGTAGAATATGCAGGAAAGGAGATGGAAGTATCAATCACCTTTTGAGTGAGTGTAGTGAAGTAATACAAAAGGAGACATGACTGTGTAAGCAAAAGAGTGAATTGGGTTGTTAGCTAAGTGTGTGGCTTCAAAACAGAAAAGTGGTATGAACATGAACCAGAGTTTGTGATAGAAAATGAGAATTACAGGAGTTTGTGCGATTTCCCTATAAAGATAGACATACTATTAAGACTAGAAAAATCCTCTGAGATTTCCCAAACCAAACAGATAAGGTGCTAGAGCATAACAGACCAGACCTAGTGGTGTGGACAAGGTGCACCACATATGCTATATAGTTGACATTGCATGCCCCTTTGACTCCAAATAGTCAAGAAGGAAGATGAAAAGATAGATAGATACAACCCTATTAAGTACGAAAAAGCCCAGCTATGGGAAATGAAGAAGGTGAAGATAGTGCCAATTATTGATAGGTCCTTGAGAATAGTATCAGAAGGCATCAAGAGGAATATAAAGGAAATTGGAATAAAATGCCCAGTAGAACTGTTACAAAAGGTTTGCCTCCTTGGCATGGTCAGAATAATCAGGGAAGTATTAGTCAACTGAAAAGAATGAATAGCATGGCACCGTAGGCTGCAGGTAGTAAGCCTGCTACACATGCAAGACTCCAAGAGCTCCAACAAAACTTGTGATAAAATGAAAATAATAATAATAATAATAATAATAATAATAATAATAATAATAATAATAATAATAATAATCTCTTCTACTAAATGCACAAGGCCTGAAATTTGGGAGGAGAGGACTAGTTGATTAAATCGACCCCAGTATACCAATGGCACTTAATTTATCAACTCCAAAAGAAAGAAAGACAAAGTTGACTTTGACAGAATTTGAACTCAGAATGTAGCAACAGGTGAAACACCACTAAGCATTTCATCCAGTGTGCTAACAATACTGTCAGCGTGCTACCTTAACAACAACAACAACAGCAGCAGCAGCAGCAGCAACAGCAACAGCATCAACAACAACAACAACAACAACAATAGTTCTCATGACTTCTGATCGTAATTGATTGGAAGTGTTATCATGTACTTGTTTTGTCTTGGTGTAAAAGATGGGCCACAGCAAATATTCTGCTCAATACCATAGATTTGCTTTTCAGTTGCTTCACTTCACCTCAGCCAGTTAAGTATGTCCCTTGGTAGCTGACAATATGTGCATCTCTAATCATGAGCAGGAGTAGTGGAGGAGCACCATAGCCATGTGTTGAGAGGAATTCTTTGGGGCTTAAATAATTCACTCCTGGAAACATGGGTGTTGCATTTTGTTCATCATCTTTAAATAACCCTTATTCAAGGACCTTTTGAGCAGGATGGCCTACTCAACTTGAAAAAAATTCTGGCTGGGCCCCACCTGCAAGGTCATGCACTGTTTATCTTGACATGAGGTCATCATGTCATGTACATATGGCTGTGATGCCTATGCCTGTGTATCAGACGGATAGTCATCAAGGGTATATTGGGCTTTGTATATTTGTACCCCAGTGTCACTTTGATGGCATGTGCTGCTATCTCACTCAATAATAATAATAATAATAATAATAATAATAATAATAATAAGCACACTGACATTGAACATCCAGCGATGTCAGTATGCATGTTATTAGTGTCTTGAGAGAGAAGTTGGGCATAAGAGGCATCAAATGTGGTGCACAAGAGTGACGACTGTGCTGGTATGGTCATGTAATGCATATGGATGAGGACAGCTATGTGAAGAAGTACCAATCTCTAAAATGTGGAGGGAACCTGTGGAAATGACCCAGGAAGACATGGGATAAGGTGATGAAACATGATCTTCAAATGTTGGGTCTCATAGAGGCAATGACAAGTGACTGAGAGCTTTGGTGATATGCTGTGCTTTAGACGACCCATCAACCCAAGTGAAATTGCAGTCATGGCCAATGCTAGTGTCACTTAACTGGCACTTAAAAACACCCTTCGAACATTAGGTGATATGCTGTGCTTGAGAAGACTTTTCAAGCCAAGTGAAATCATAGTCATGGCTGATGCTAGTGTTGCATACCTCACACATAAAAACACCCTTCAAACTTTGGGTCACATGGAGGCAGTGACAAGTGACCGAGACCTGTGACAATATACCATGCTGAAGAAGACATGTCAAGCCAAGTGAGATCATAGTTGTGGCTGATGCCAGTGTTTCATAACTGGCACATAAAAAGCACCCACTACACTCTTGGAATGGTTGGCATTAGGAAGGGCATCCAGCTTTAGAAATCATGCCAAATCAGATTGGCAGCTCCCCAGCTTACCAGTTTTCAGTTAAACCATCCAACCCATGCCAGCATGGAAAATGGATGTTAAATGATGATAATGATGATGATGATGATGAATAACAACAACAGTTTATGAAATGAGTTGACTTCACATACTTATCAGCAACAGCAGTTAATTTGTCATATTGATCCATAAGGTTGTTGTAGTCATCTAATTTGTTTTGCAACTTCTTCAATTCTTTAATTTGGTTATTCAGTTCTTGGATCTTGTCATCTAAAGAATCCAGAAAGTAGAATAAAACAAAGAAATAGAAATAGGTAAAGTAAAAAAGTCTGTATACAAATAAGAAGAGAATAAGTACATGTTCAAGAGGGAGCATCTACCATAGCCTAGAACTAACCAAAGTGATATGAGTGTAATTGATTAGAGACAAAATGTGTGGAAAGCCATTAGATTGACTGCCTAGCATTCAAAGATCAAGTCTTGTTACAAATGATTCTATTTGAGGATTAGGTTAAAGGTACAAGTGTCTGTGGAATACTCAGTCACTAACATTATAACTCAAGTAGTTTATTTTTACTTTATTTTTTATTAGTTTGATCAGGAGGAAAGGATTGCATCCATGGTATTCTCAGACTCTAAAAGTGAGATAAACAGAGTTACAAGTTGATGGCAAAAGGATAATTATTGTCAGGGGCATGGCATTTCCAGATGGGTGAAATTCTCAAGGGAAATATAAAAACTAGCCATAGTAGTTAGTGCAATGCCCAGGATAATAGACAAAATATAGGTTATGATATAAGTTATGAACAAGTGAGAAGAATAAGTTGAGAGTGCCTGAATAGAAGTAGTATGAGATCAGTTAGTACCAGGGTGCAGATGTCACCATAATGGTAACTGAAAAGCCAGAGAAAGGAACAACACAACTGTGAGCCAGAGGTCGGAGTGTGTTGTTGAGTCAACTCTATGCCAATCAGTTGGATGGCTATTTTTTTATGATACAGTCAAGAATGTCTGTATGTGTAACACTAGTACCATTCCAAATATGGAAGCAGTACTCCATTGTGGGTTTCATTTGAGCTTTGAAGAGGGTTAGTAGTTGTTAGGGCCTGAAGTATTTTCTTGCACAGAAGAGGGAGGCCAGCTTTGTGATGCAGTCTTTGCTATGTTGAGGATATTCATTCACCAAGCGAGATCATTAATGATTGCCAGGCCTAGGTTCTAAGTTGCATGTCAATAATCTTTGGATGTGGAAGTTTAGGGAAGAATGTAGGATGGTGTCACCTGCATAGGAATGGCTATTGTTGTAGGTGAGAGCAAATAGGCTGTTGATGTAGAGGAGGAAGCGTGTAGCACACCAGAGTGGATAGAGTGTGGATCAGAGAGAGTTCTATCAGAACATGCTAAACTGAGGCACAACAACTGATTCACAAGATACACTGATTCAACAAATGATTCACAAGATACACTTAATGTAAGAGAGTGTAAATGTGCACTCATAAGGGCAGTTTCCCAATTTCCATGCCATATAAGTAACCAAGTTCATAGATGAAGCTAAAGGTCTGTTGAAGAATTAGACAAAAAATTCCAAACATGGAAGCAGAGACTAGAATCAAGATGTTTTGAAGTAAACCTAGTGAAGACAAAAATTTCATTTGACAAGAAAGAAAACAGGATGTAGCTTTAGAAAGTGGCCATGCTCAAAAGGAAGGGAGTGAGTAGGAAGTTCATATAGAGTACCTACACAATGTAAACTATGGGTGCATAAGAAATGTAATGAGATCACAGGCAGGCTGTCAAAAAATAAAACACTTTACATGTAGTAGTTGTTCAGTAGCAAATAGTAAGAACATTAATGAAATAAAATTCTTGGAAATGTTTGGAGGGCCCCCTAAAAGTAGTGGATAGATTCTGTTATCTGGGTGACCAAATTAGATGTGGATGAGAGAGAGTTCCCAAAAGTGTAATAACCAGAGAAACAATGAGGTAGAAAATGCATCTCTGCTGGCAACAAAGGAATTCTCTCTCTGAGGGAAGGGCAAATGGTATGATGACTGAATATGAAGTGAGGTGTTAAACAACAGCAAACATAGGACTTGAATGCATGAAGGCTAGAAAGTGATGAAGTGAGCATGGATGTATAATGCTAGTGTGTATGAATGATAGAGCATAAGTAAGCTGAAGGAAAAAAAAACTTAGCATAAGAGGAATCAAGCAAGAGAGAATATGGAATCAATATAAATATGTGTTTGAAGGACAAAAGTTGTGTGAAAAAGAGTCAAGTGATCCAAGTGGAAGGAACCTGTAGTAAAGGAAAACCAAGGAAAACAGGTGAATTGATGAAATCTCCCTGGATTTCTACTATATCAAAAATATCTACAAGTGTTTATGTTTGACAATCAAGAGTTTCAGATGGAAAGCTTAATGAAATTTCATATTTCTCACAATACACCTTTATATATTAAAACATCCATAAGTCAACATGGAAGCTGCTATGTGGTTGCTCAACCTGCTAGAAATAGCAACCAGTTCTCCATCAAAATCACCAGAAAAATGGAAGAACATATTAGACAATTTAGTCATGGATATACAAAAATACTGGAAGATAAAGTCTATAATACCTTTAAATCATGAGTCTGTTCATCAGGAGTAACCAGGAGATAAACAACATTATATATTTGGAAACATAGGGCATATTACCTTTCAAAAGAATAGTTTTGTTCTTCTCTTCAAGATCATATTCCATTTCAGAGCGAAGATGCCGTTCAAGCTTCAAATTACCATTCAGTTTCCTGAGAAGCATATTTTTCTGTTCAATTTCTTCCTAAAATTTGCAAAAAGTTGTACAATAAATAATTTTACAAGTTTTTCTAGTGTGTTCACAAATATCAATGGAGTCAAATGTGTTGGCATACTGATCACTAAGTCAATGGTTTGTATTTTGTCAACTTTACTTAGTTGTAGCTAACACGAATATTTTAACTTTCCATAAACCAATGTGCTTTGATGTCATTTGACTGACTGTTAGTGTTCACAAACAATGTTGAGAGAGAGAGAGAAAGAGAGAGAGAGAGAGTGTGTGTTTTGTGTCTGTGCATTAGGGATACAACTTTTTTGCAACTCCATAGTCCTGTGTCATATTCTAATGAGCTTTTGCTACAAAACAATGAAAAATCAATGTTTTCTTTGTATTTGATCAAAAACGTTCACCCATGACTAACTTCGAAATTTTTATACTTGGTTGCATTTGAGTGGATTTCCAAAAACTAGAACCCTGGTTGAATAATATGAATAAAAGGGAAAAAGATCCAAAATGTTTAATCCATAACTGTTAAAAGAAATGTATTCTGCATTCCAGAACAATAAAAAGAAAGCAAGTCATATAAAGTCAAATTAGTCAATAGTCAAGATGCAGCAAGTCATTAGAGAAAATGAAATGCAATGGCAGGTTGGCTTTGTTCTTGCATGTGGTGTGTAGTTCTTGCATCACCTTAATTGCTCGTTCACATCATTGATTGCTTCTGCTGATGTTTAGTTTTGATGACTCTTGTTTCCAATAATTTGTCAAGCATTTCAAAGCAGTCTTGTAGGGTAGTAAGGCTTGAGATAGCTCTGCATAATCTTCAGCTCTATACATTTGGACTGAACCAGTTTTCTGCCCAGTCATATGAGATGAACTGACAGACCATCTGCAATCTTTCTCTCACATGTGGCATAAGGGAAAATGCAAGAAGGGTTAAGATTGCTTGCAAATTCCATCTGGCATTACTGATGTTTGTAATTTTCTAAAATTTGATGAAAGGTAGGTCTCCATTTTCATGGCAGGACCTGAAAGCACAGGTTAAGTGGAACAGAAACTTCATATCATCTCTCTAGCCAGACATGAGTTCCGTTCTGGAAAGAGCCTTGGAGTTCTTCATAACTTGTCATGAGTTCTTTGACAAAAAAATATTATATGTTGGGTTAGTTGCTTGCTCCTGCCAGCTCTTCATTCATAACAATGTGCAGGATTTTGTACAAGACATACTGTTAGCAACTCACGAATTGTGGTTTCTCATAGCCTTTGCTCAAGAACATTTTCTGCAGTTTAACCACTACCCTACTCTTTTGTCCTGTATTCACACTTGTCGTATCAGCAATAATCATTGAGACTGTGGCCCACAAGTGAAATTTATCCAAGATGCTTTTCAATCCTTCTGCAATAGTTTCAGCCTTGCCATCACAGCTTCAGAGCAGCCAGCTTGATTTCACTTGTTTCATTCTTGATGACAACTGTTTGATATTCATTTCCGTCAATATGTTCACCATCGATATGCAGGCTCCATTTCTGATTGCATAGTGTATCAATCAAGTGTTTCTTCATTTCACTAGCTTTCTTGAAGAGTGTCTTGTAAATGCCTCGCTGACTAGGAGCTGGGATATCAATGCTCTCCTCTGACAACTGTTTGCAGATTTTTGCAACTTTGTTGGTGGAGACGTTTATTCCAGTTACAAGTCTCGTACCAATTGCAGATTTGTTGTGCCTTCTTGTGGAGGAATAAGTGTCATCACTATCACTATCATTTTGATCAACTCTATCATTTTCACCATAACTGTACTCTTCAATCTCTTCTTCTTCAGAGTCACTGTCAGTAGCCAAGGCTGTTGGGTTTAATAAAGAATCAGAAGGATGGATAGTGTGCTTGCTTCAGAATCTTGGAAGGATGGATAGTGTGCTTGCTTACAGCTTTGCCTGTCAAACAGCCAGCTTTGGAGTTGGATGGAGTACAGCATTTTGTCATCAGCATTGAGCCATTCATCGTGGACCTTGGTGATATTGAACAGTTCTTCTAATGGTTCAAATTTTCCTTTCTTGGCACATTTCTCATACAAATAAAACACGTTTTCTAGCTTGGACTGTATTGCTTGCTCAGAAATGATTGGAAAATTCAGTTTATCTCGCCACAGTAGTGTCAGCTCTCTTGATAACTCTGCCACTCTCTCCTTTCTGCTTTTAATTGATTTCCCAAGAAACTGGTACCAAACCAACAATCTGCTCCTTGAGTGGCATTCAGCTTCTGCTGGCTAGTGAGGCGGCTTCTACAAGCACATGACCTCTAGATGAATGGAACTGAAACTGCGCCAGATTTCTCTTCCATTTCTCCTTGTTCTTCTGAATAACTTCAAAGCTTTTCTTGAATGCAGAACTTGCACTGAAACCGAAACAACATGGGTGAAAGTGAAAGAAGAACTTAATTATTTGCTTCATGACTAAGCATGATGACTCAGTAATACAATTTAATCACCACTGAAGTCCTATAAATGCTAAAAATTTGTTGAAGGCCAAGAGTGCAACCTTGCCCATATTCAAACAAGTTTTGCATAAGAATACAAACATGGATTCATGGGTGAACTTTTTTTAAAAATAGCTCAAAAGTGAGTTCACTTTAGTTACTTATGCATAAAAGCTCATCTAAATATGGTATAGGAAAGTTTTTTTGAAGAAAAAATAAAAAAGTTGTATCCCTAGTGTGCATGCATGTAGAGACTACCTTTGTTTTTACAATTAGCTAAAGTTATTTATACATACACACATATACGTACATATATGACATAGAAAGTGAGAATCAGTCATCTTATTAATCAGCCAATCAGCTGACAATTCATAATTCATTAATGGTGTTATGCTGTGACCATGGCCCAAATATTTAACTCCCTTGTACACCAAGCTTGAAGTAGGTGCCATGTAGCCTATTGACTGTGTATACATTAAGTATGATACATTGTTGGCTATTTTAATTAAATACTGCCTCCATTGCATATACCAGATTTTAAAATTCCCAGTTGCAAAGCAGAGAGTTGGGAAGATATAATAATTGCTGAGTATTTAGCAAGCAATAATTACTTAAGTCATATCTTTCCAAGTATAAACTAGAAGATGACCTTATACAAAAATGTACGTTTTCTGTGGTGTCCCTAGTAGCCAAAGATTTATAAAACATCAACCAACATAGATATATTGGCTTCAAATTTTGGCACAAGGCCAGCAATTTCAGAGGAGGGGGTAAGTCAATTACATCAACCTCACTGCTCAACTAGTACTTATTTTATCAACTTCAAAAGGATGAAAGGCAAAGTCAACCTTGGAAGAATTTGAACTCAGAACATAATGGCATGCAATATTGCAAAGTATTTTGCCTGGCATACTAACTATTTTGCCAGCTCACCACCTTAATCACACACACACAATATCTGGGCTCTGGTGTAACAACTAATAATGAAATAAGAGAAACAATATTTTAAAATAGTCCTTCTGATAAAAACGTTTTAAAAGAATAACCACAAAAGAAGATACTGAATAATTGAATGGAAATAATCAGATTTACTGAAAGACTTACGTTTTCCATATTAATAGATGTTAACAAAGAAATTTTCTCTTGTGATCGTGAGATGTTACCACTCCCAGAATTTGAGTTTGATGAAGCATCATGTAGTAACTCTTCCGAACCAGAAGCTAAAAAAGTAAAAACAATATATATATACATACACACACACACACACACGCGCGCACACATACATATATATAAATGCATATGTGTGTGTGCACTTTAGAGCACAAATGTGAGGTAGAATATGCAGTACATATAGTAGATATTATATATTTCTCTAAAGATGATGCTTTCCACCACTACTCTTGAGTTTCTCTTTAATATCTGAATGAACAGAACTTGTAGTTCTGATGGAGTGAAATGTCAGAGTAAAACAAATATGCATACATGCATATATATGGATGGATAGATGTGTGTGTGTTTGTGTGTGCATGCATGTGTGTGTGTGGCTATGAGAAACTATTCCTATAGAAAATCTACCTCAACAAATTCTGTTTGACCCATGCAAGCTTGGAAAGATGGACAATATATATATATATATATATAAAGAGAGAGAGAGAGAGATAAACAGATAGACAGACAGATATATATATAGATACATATTTCATCATTATCATCATGATTTAATGTCTGTCTTCCATGCTGGCATAGGTTGAACATTTTGACAGGATTTGACAAGCCAAAGAACTGCATTCAGCTCCAATGCTTGCTTTGGCATGGTTCCTATGATTTGATGCTCTTCGTAATGCCAACTGCTTTAGAGAGTACACTGGGTGATTTTGACATGGTACCAGCACTTGTGAAATCACCAAGTAACTCACTAAATGAGACCCCATTAACTGAGTAGAGCTGTTGTATTAAGAGAGGTAGCTTTATGTCAAATTTTGAGAGACTAAAGTATGATAGAGGGAGAGGAATAGGTGTCTTGCTGTACAAGAGATATACAGTTAGCCCAGCTGGAAAGAGAGAAAAGATGAGAGTGATGAGGTGTCAGGGCATACCTTCAAGGTACAAGAAGGTAATTATAAGAGAATAGGGACAGAGGATCAGGACTGGATGAACAGATAAGTTCAAGAGAGTGTAAAAGGAGAGTAAGAGATGGTTACAGATGGGGATAGATGTGAATGCAGTGGATGGTGGAGGCATGGTCAATGGTGTATCTCAGTTTGCAGAGGGAAGGTGAAAGAAAGTAGGAGTGGGTCAGGAAAGAAGTGAGAAATGATAGTACAGAAAGGGATGGAGCACTCCTCTATTTCACTTCATCTTCATTTCAGCATCCCCTTTTCCATGCTTGCATAGGTCAGATGGAATCTGTTGAGGCAGATTTTCTACAGCTGGATCCCTTCCTGTTGCCAACACTCACCTGTTTCCAAGCCAAGTAAATTTCCCTTTGGTCAGACATGTTTTTCACAGATGACTAGAAACAAAACATCACTTGTCTGACAGCGGTACTCATTTACGACCATTGTGTATACTCTTGCTTTGGCATCATATATATATATATATATATATATATACATACACACACACACATAAATATAAACACGTGCACATATATGGATATATACACAACATGCTTCTTTCAGTTCCCATCTACCAAATCCACTCACAAGGCTTTGGTGCTTGTGGTTATTGTAGAAGACACTTACCAAATAGTCATATATATGTTTCAAGAATTCTGCAAACTGTATTTTGATTTGTTAAGTGTTGATAAAAAATTTTTTTTTAAAGTCTGCTAATATTTCACAGCATTAAACATCAATGATACATAATCAACTTATAGAATAAACTGTAAACCAACCTGATGGAGATTGTTCAGTAGCATTCTCTTGAGAACTATTTTCAGAAGAATTCTCAGAATCAAATGTTTCCACTGGAAAAGTGTAAATTGACAGATTAAGATAGAAATGATGAATTCGATACCATCAATAAATAGTTTTCGTCTTGTACAATGTTGGTCAAGAACACAAGAAATGCTTTTATCCATATAAATTCCTTCTAGACATAAAATTACACTTGATAGGAGTTGTAGGTCAGCACTGGTCTCATAGATTTATGATCAAAGACATTCCAGCCATAATCAATTCATCAGTTTTGTTAAATATAGTGTGTCTTTTCCCACATTATTCAATATGTTGTTTTTCAAAACAGTAGGTTATGATTTGAGGGAGATATGGTTACTGTTTCTACTAAGCTGATCAACTGTGTTGCTCCCATGAATACATGAAGCTTTTCAATCTTTACTACCTGTAATAAGAACAAGATGTTCTTGTATGTTGTTAGTAGTTATACCCTCACCATTCATAGCCCTTTTCTCCCTAATATTTTGACAGAGAATAAAAGTATAACTGCTCTTCAATTAATTTCTAGCACATGAAGAACAAAATTATAGGATAGTTATAGGGGCTATAAACTTTTTCTGCTGCATGTAATTATCATCTTATTTTGAAGTTATAGATATTTATCAATTTTCCAACGAGATTATAAAGAGTAAAGGGTAAAGACCCTCTTTGGTCACGAATGACCATGGGATGCACCTAGAAAGTTCCCTTCCAAGGCACAAGTCCAGGCAAGGTTGTTTTTATGGAAGACCAACAATTGCCCATGCATACCAGCCTCCCCTCTCTATGCCACCAATGTTATCCAAGGGAGAGTCAAAGGCCAATACAGCTTGGCACCAGCCATGTTGCAACTCATTTCTACAGTTGAGTGAACTGGAGCAATGTGAAATACAGTGTCTTGCTCAAGAACATAACACACAGCCCAGTCTGGGAATCAAATTCACTACCTCATGAGTGTGAGCCCGATGCTCTAACCACTGAGTCATGCACCTTCATACACAACCAGATTATATATCTAAAAATAATGGAAGTTTACAACAGAAGTTTAGGGAAGCTAATAAACCTGCCTATTAACTTCCCTAATCAACAAATTTTCATTATTCTTATCATAGAATCATAGAAATCCTTTCTGGGTTTATATCCATTCAATCATAGTAGAAAAGAGGACTAAATCTAGGTTAAAAAGTGATATGAGGGAAAATACATTTATGGATGAAATTGATCCAAAAATGAAAAGCGAATACAAATTACTCACAAGATTTATTGATAAGGAGCTTATCTAACTGAAGATCAGCTGAGGCACCATTTAAAATTCCTTTCAGGATGCTCATTACTTCTAGCTGTGACTGCTCATTCAATGAGAGTGCTGCCTTTATGAAGTCTTCTTGATGTTCCCCTTCAAGCCCAACTCTCAACATAAGGATAGCAATCTGAAATAAATCAAATAGGGAACATAATGAACTTCAGAAGTAACAACAACATACACTTGAAATATATTATTATCTATTATAACTAATACACACCCAAATGTACTGGGGCCACCATTTCTCTTTTACAACACCAGCACTTTTACTGTCACATAAAAAGGACCTACTACCAGTGGCGGATTGGAGATAAAATTAGTTGGGGTGCTGCTTCAGAAAATTTTAGCTGTTGTTTTAATATTGTGTAAAAGGAAACAAACATATAAAAAGAATATTTATACATAAACTTGATTGGTTTATGTTTTAGCCACTGCTGGGTAGTGTGCTTAATTTGTTCACTGAACACCGCCACGAATTCCCCCTTGTTTTTCAAAAATCACTGCTAAATCACAAAATAAGGGGTAAAATCTGCCCTATTTTTCAAATCCTTAAGCTGGAAGCAGGATAATAATCTAATTCTACACTTCATCACATTCAAGAATATAAACATGTTTTTAAGCACAACACACATGGAGTTACAAAGAAACACTACCTTTCACCAGCACTGCATGAATGACAGTGCTGTCTCTCCTTAGCATGAAGCTTCCTATCTCAGACATGTGAGCATGCGCACAACAGCCAAACACTGCATCACTTGACTGTGAAGTGCAGAGTTCTATACAAGGATTTGTTTGTTTTTTTCATAAACTATGGGATGGCTACTGACATAAAGCTTGAGGATTATATAATGTACAAGTATAAAGAAAGAATTAAAGAAAAAAGGACTCATTATATTGAATGTTATCAATAATATCAAGTGGAAATAGGGGATGCTGTAGTTCTGCAGTGCCTATATACAAGCCGCCACTGCCTTGTACCCTCTGTAAAGCAGTTGGTGTTAGGAAGGGCAACCAGCAGTAGAAACCAAACCAAAATGAAACACAAGCTATAATAAAGTCTTCCAACCCATCTAAGTGAGTAAACCTGTGCAACCAACACCAGCATGGACAGCAGATATACATTGATGATGATGATGATAATGATAACCAAAACAAGGAAATAACTATTGTTAATGTAGTTTTAATATTGATGAATAACTGATAGTTTTTTGTTTTGTTTTTTTAATATGTGACTATTTTTCAAGGTTTGGAAAATCCATAAGGTGGGAAATAAAACTATTTTAGTTTGTTTGAAGTGGAAAATTCCTCAATAAATATCAAAAGAAATGTCTGCAGAAATTCCCCAATTTTTCCAATCAAAAGGTTGTAATATTATTTTATACTTTTCCAAGAGACAAAGATCACAACTTCTGAAACATTAATGTAGTTAGGTCTGGGCATGTTCTACAAAGGACCAAATAATTTTATAAATTGTTGGATGATGAGAGAATGTTAACAATAACAATTGAAAAATTAAGTGGTCTATCACAGAATATTAATGGTGCCAGAAGTGAATATCAGTTTAAATCTAACCATCTAGTATCATCATACTAAAGGGGGTATTGTGAAAAATGCCTTACTTTTCCAAGGAAGTTTTCATACATTTTAGGCATTTTGCTCTTTCCTAGACAACAAAAGTAATTTTTCATAAAATAAATATTTATAGAGAAAAATCATCAGTGAAACTATACTTGTTAAGCAATAAAAATAATATTTTAAGATTGTCATCTTAAATTAGAGACTTGTAGAAAAACATGTGCAGACACACAGTATAAATACCTATGACATCCCTAAATAGCTTACCTTAGCAAGGTCTACTTCATCATCTTTATCAAAATTTACTTGTTCAACATGACTTTGATCATATTTATCTAGAAAATAATTTATGGTTTGTCTGTGAGTCATAATAGCAAGAGTTAAAGATCAAGTGGAAAAAGAGGAAGATTGTTATTTAACATTAACTAAAGAGTTGTTTTAATCTTATTACATTCATTCTGATCTATGGTAATAAATATTACACACTTCTACAAATTAAGACATTTTGTATGAATGTTTTTACATGCCCCTATTTAATAATATGCTTATTTTCCTAACTGATCACCAATCAAATAACAGTCATTATCAATTTATCAACTGGAAAGGGTGAAGTAAATAAAATAATGCACTTGTTAAAGGATATACTTCAATGCTTTATTGTGAACTTGAGCTATGTAAGTGACTTGTTCTACTTTTCAATGATCATTTATTGTCAGAAAATGTAATTTCTCACTGCAACTTTTTCTTTCAGTTTCCTTCATTGGGAAGTGTCATGGAATACTGTTGCTTATCTCTGCTATCATGGCATTAATTAGTGAGAAACATTTCTCCCTATGGAGGTCCAATGAAAGTATTGGTTAAGTACATGGTGCCCCAACTTCCCTGATTGTATCAAAGAGTGCTTGACACTCTGAGTGTTAAGTGTCTTTGTAAGGAAGCAGCAAAGTACTGGAGATAGTCTACCAACTGTTGACCCTTTCACAAACAGGTTGATGTTCTAACAATTTTGCTCTCTGCAAATCTCTAACCAAAAGAGAAATTTGTTAAACTATATAATCAGATCATATATCTAACTTCCAGTTAAATATAGACGTTCTAAATCTGCCTGACATCAGTCACAGTCTTATATCTATATCTATGGATATAGTTTAATATTTATCACCAGAAAATGGGATTCTTTGGTGGTCTATTTTCACATTTGCATGTGCGTACACACACACACTTCTAATTGTACTTGTTAAACTAGAGCTAACTGAAACAATGACAAAATGAATGAGACAAAAGAAAAAAACAAAACAAATAGAGCAACAACAAAGTAAGGCAGCATACCCTCAATAAACTTCTTTATAATTTCAAAGCATTCTTTCTTAGTATTTAGATCATATGGAGTAGCTTTCCTATAAACATATATATATATATATATAAAATAAAAAAGAACAAGTGTTATTTTAGAAAATGCACTGATAGCTAACCTGTATTTTCACGAAGTTTGAAATTTTTGGAAGACGATAATTGACTAAAGGAAAAAATATGTTTAATGACTTAATAATATATATTTCACAATAATTTATATCTAAGTCTTGAAAAATGTTGGCTACAGGTCTCATATTACAATTTGGGGCCTTAATCACATGTAGATTTGGTATTGATGATACATGACATAAAAACACTCAGCACTCAGTGAGCTTGTGGTCTAAATAAGTTGATTCACCTTAAGTCATTTAAATAGCTAAACTCTAGAAAAAGGATTCAATAGTAAAACTTACCATTCTTACCAACTTATTCTTTATAACTATAGAGTCTTAAATGATTAATTGTTTCTGAAGCATTGTGTTCAACTCTTTATAATACATAAAAGAAATGTTTATACATAACCCTTTAGCACTTAAATTACTAATGGATGTAATGCTTATTTATTCACACTGTTTTGAATTAATCCTGCATTGTCTTGTAACTTTGATAGTTTGATGCAATGATTATTTATTTTTAGAATGACATTGTAGGGTAGGTGTGAGAGGCTGAGTTTAATCAGTTTGAATATAAAACTGGTAGAATATTTGGGCCAGATATGGCCAGTTTAAATAACTCCCACTATATCATTACAAACACTAATTTTATCAAATACTCCTCACTACTCTCATGCTTTTTGATGATTAACTCTTTTTAGTTAGTTATCATCATCATAGGATCCCTCGTAATGAAATAAAACATCCAACTACAGGTGGATATCTGTGCATAATGAGGTAAATTGGAATATACTACTATTTATCACAATCACCTTTCATGAACCTGTAGTAAGAACTAGTTTTCTATTGCCCTCACCTGTTCTACACAGGGAGTTGAACTAAGTACTACAAAATAACAATTTTTTAATACAGCAACAACTTAATATCAAGTTGTTCCTACTCTACATTATCTAATTACAGCCAGGTAGGCGAGACTGTTTAAGAACAATATTTAAAGCAAGTGTTCTTGTGTAAGGTACATAACTCTGCCTTAGTTTATCTAACTGACAAGTTCCAGTCTTATTTCATAGCTAAGTAGTTGGCAATAGTTAAGCAGTAAACTTTACAATATGGAATATGTTAAAACTACCATCTCATCCTATGATGGTGGAAAAACTGAGGTAAAGTAATTCATTAAGAAAAGGTGATAAATCTGTTTACATGAATAAGTAATACAAACTACTATTTTAAGAGACAATACTTGCATTTTGTTTAATAAAACAGTAGACTGCTCTCCTTCTTTCATATTATGTAGGGATTCTATGAGAAAGCTTGAATTTATTTCCTTCAACTGGAAAAAAAAAAGTGAAAACAAATATCGTTCTGATGTCATACACGATTCATTTCCTTTTCTAATATACCATTATCACCATCACCATTATACATCTATTTGTCTATGTTTACGTGGGTTAGATGGGTTAAGACTAAATTGATCAAAAACATTTTACAAAAAACCAGATTTTACAAT
The DNA here is from genome assembly GCF_046866305.1 of Octopus bimaculoides. Lineage (NCBI taxonomy): Eukaryota > Metazoa > Mollusca > Cephalopoda > Octopoda > Octopodidae > Octopus > Octopus bimaculoides. The sequence goes on from NC_142938.1 coordinate 40,746,111, forward strand.
TACCATTTTGTTACATCAGGTTTGTACTACTATATTTCACTTTTTAAAATGATACTTTCCTCCCTTTCGTTTGATTCTCGCGTTTCCAGCGAATGACCTTTTTTGTCAGCTTCACTAATTCCGCTTTCTGGGTCATAAAACGAAACATCGCCTCAGAGGCTTATCAAGAAGGGAAAGCAGCAGCCCTCCAATATAATATTTCCTCTGACCTACCATGCTTGTTAAAGAGTGGGTGTCAAACATCTCTATCCCAGGGTGCACACAACCCTTGCTACACCTACAGACAGGGGTTTCTCCTTGCAATAGCAACTTTTCCAACGAAACAACTCTACCTACTGTAGTATGGAAAGAGGATGCAAAAAAATGTATTTATCAGAAAACAATATTTGAAATGGAATCGTTAGCACACCGGCCAAAATGTTTATTTTCGTCCGTCTTTACGTTCTGAGTTAAAATGCCGCCAAGGTCGACTTTGCCTTTCATCCTTTCAGGGTCGATAAAACAAGTAACAATTGAGGTCGATTTAATCAACTTACACCCTCCCCCCCCCCCAAATTGCTGGCCTTGCGCCAAAATTTGAAGCTAATATTTTAAATAGCTGAAGACCCATCTTGACATTCTAATGTAGACATTCGTTTCCAGAGCCCGCATGAAACGGTAATTATCTCCCTTGTCAGCAAAAAAACAAAAAATGTTTTTCCAAGCCCGAAAGTGAAATGTTACGGTTGAAAAGTGGAGGGTATGAACTTTTATTAAATAAAATGATAATTATTCACATGCATTCTCATCAATTTCAACAGTAACGCCAATACCGCCAATTTGAATTAGTTTTTGAACATGTTGCTTTGCATTATATATCAGTGGTATAACAATAGAATTGTACTCCCAACTAGCTTCTTTCCTCATAACTTTCTTTAAAATACATATTTTTTTGGTTAATATATAGTTGAACTCCCGGTCACCAAAACAAGAAAAAGGTGTAAAAAAACGTGTAGAAAACAAATAGGAAAACAAAAACTTGCGCAAACGAAAGGGGTGGGTGGATGGGGAGAGGACTTTCGGAAAATTCATACGAGCCATCGAGGAAAAGTCAAAAGTGATGAAGAAGGCCATAAATAATTTTACCAAATTCCTCATTAACATTCGGGTATTCTTTCAGTTTATAACCACAAATTCAAAGTGGAAAAAATATCGTATTGAAATTTTGGAAAAAAAAAAATAAAATGAAAGTTTGAAAAAAATTTTTTTAGAATAATAATCTCTATATTTTAAATGTCAAAATGTTCCTTAACACAAACATTTTCGAAAATAGTTAGAAAACAATAATATCGGGGTGGGGGTGGGGGTAAAATTTTTGAAAACGAGGAGGGGTGCAAAATCGTAATGTTGTTGAAAATATACAGAACTAAAAACACAGGAGCAGGACATTGCTGCATAGCGCCAATATTTCCACCTTCATTTCTTGACCAGAAACCGAAAAAAAGCACTATTTGATATACTTTTGGATAGTTAATAGTCATGCTTTGTACATATTGGTTTCAAATTTTGGCACAACGCCAGCAATTTCAGGGTGACCCTAGAGCTTAAGTTGTACCTATTTTATTGACCCCGAAAGGATGAAAGGCAGTCAACCTCGGAAGAATTTGAACTCAGAACATAAAGACGGACGAAATGTCGCTAAGCATTTCATCCGTCTTTACGTGCTAACAATTCAGCCAGGTCACGCTTTATGCTTTGTACATATTAATTTAGGGTTATTTAAATTTTGTTTTTTATGTCCAGAAAATGAATAAGTAACGATGAAAATATATTATAAACAGTATCGGGAGGTACTAAACAATTGTTATAATTTGCAATAAATGAGTGAAAAGGAATATATTTTTACAAAAGAAAAACAAACAGAAAAAATATCAATGCAGCATCAAGTGCTTCAATTGAACCTACTGAAATAAGCCAATATGCTCGCGGCATTACCACAGTCGATGGCGAGGCTAAGGCGTTGGTATAGCCAAGCACCCTCACGGACATCACCTGACACCTTGGTAAGGTGTGCTGCCAACGATGACAAGAGCTTCGCCGTTAGTAGCCCACCCTCTCGAAACGTCTCAAACGCCACAAGCTGGAAGTGACAGTTCACTGCCAGGTCCCGATACTTCAGGGTCTTGTTCCGTTCGGCTACGGAAGCAGTGGGTGACCCTCCCATTTACTGCGGTGTCCAGGACGTGGGAGGAAGCAAAAGAGTCACAGACTGTGCCGTCTCAGATGAGGTACCTACCTCTTACCCAAGGACAGAGAGTAAGACCATTTGGTCTCTTTCCATCACTTCTGGATAATCTGCCGGCTCCAGAACTGAGGGGATATTAATCCGCATCAGGGCCCGCTTAATGATGAAGTTTAAAGTTTAGCTCGGTGTGACGAGCGAAACTACCAGCATTAGGCAGCAAGACAGACCATGAAAACCTGTGGAGTCGAGGGATCTACCACAGCAGACATCTCAGTCTCCTACAGACGTCAGCTCCCACTCTCGAGTGCGACGGAGATATGGAGCTCATCTAGACTGAGTAGACTTCCAATGTTTAATCCAGTCCCCCGAGAATTTTGCACTAGTAGAAAGTAGGCGACACCTTGAAAATTGATCAGATTGAGCAAGGAGAGAGTTGAAAGTGGTATCAGAACGCAGATTGTCCCATACTCACTACTTCTGTCTATTCTCAACTGTAGCAGGAACTGACAAACACAGCTCTCTCCACTGTAACAGAGCTTCATCCATCTCCCTGTGGGAACTAGTCCATGTTGGAGAGAAGATATTACCTACTAAAGGGGAGCAAGCGTGGATGGCGAAAAAACAGAGAAGAGATAGAGACGAGCACTTGCGCAGATCAAGACCCCCAAACCGTTTGGGCAAAGCAGCTTGGTCGTGGGACTCTGGAAAAAGTCTGACATTGACCAAACGTTCGAGTTTCCTGAAGATTAAGGTCGTCAAAGCGTTGGAGAGACGATGAAAATCTATAAGGGATTAATTCTGAGAAAATAATTATGAATGTAATCACAAAATATTTGGTGGCTTCAACTTAACGACAATGTCACGCGGGCAATATCTAGCTGCCGCTCTACTGTTCACAATTTCCCTTTTGTTTCTTAAAAGTTCGTACATTTTTTTTTTTTTTTTTCCCCAATTAAGTTAACATCGTCTTATTTATACTAGATAAGGTATTAATTATTGCATGGATCTAAGTATTTAAGGAGTAGATCGTGCAATTTCCTGTAAGTCAGACTGTCTCATGACTCCAGCAGACAATTGGAAAAGCCGTTGCCTCACAGGATGGCGAGGGAGATGGGCTGGAACAGCCACTTTGACTCACAGGACTCGCACTTGCTGACAGTCATCCCCGCCAGTTTCATTTTGTAAGAAATCATTTTTATTGTTTGTTTTTTTTGCAACGTAAAACCCCTACACTTTTCATGAGGTTTTGGAAACTTTATCTTTTACCTTTTACCTGTTTCAGTATTAGGACTGCCGCCATGCTGGGGCACTGCCTTGTAGGGTTTGTCGAACAGATCGTCCCCAGTACTTATTTTTAAAATCTGGTACTTATTCTATCAGTCTCTTCTGCTGAAGCATGAAGTTACGGGGACGTAAACAAGCCAACACCGGTTGTCAAGTGGTAATGAGGGACACTCACACACAATGGGCTTCTTTCAGTTTCTGTCAACCAAATCCACTCACAAGACATTGATCGGCCCGAGCTATAGTAGAGACACTAGCCTAAATATCCACGCAATGGAAATAAAGCCAGAACCATAGGGTTGAGAAACAGACTTATTACCACACAGCTGCGCTTGCGACTTCCTTTAAAAAAATGGGAACACATGTTACTTCCAATGTGTAGTGACTCTATCTTTCTTTTATTTGTTTCAGTCATTTGACTGCGGCCATACTGGAGCACCACCTTTAGTCGAGCAAATCGACCCCAGGACTTATTCTTTGTAAGTTTAGTACTTATTCTATCGGTTTGTCTTGCCGAACCGCTAAGTTACGAGGACGTAAACACACTAGCATCGGTTGTTAAGCGATGTTGGGGGGACAAACACAAACACACACACACACACACACACATATATATATATATATATATATATATATATATATACGACGGGCGCCTTTCAGTTTCCATCTCCCAAATCCACTCACAAGGCTTTGGTCGACCCGAGGCTATAGTAGAAGACACTTGCCCAAGGTGCCACGCAGTGGGACTGAACCCAGAACCATGTGGTTGGTAGGCAAACTACTTACCACACAGCCACTCCTGCGCCCGTTTTTTTTTTTTCTTGTATGATTTCTGTTGCGTCGCCTCTACAAGAACAATCTGGTGAAACCATGTGGATGAAATAAATATCAGAGAAGCTTTCTACCACACAGAAACTGCAGAAGCTACTTAAAGATATTTATTGGCCTTGTTCAGATAGTGACTAAACTATCACCATGTTAGAAACCCTTCTGTACTTTCAGCAAGGATCCAAGTGTCGCAAGTATTTTGGCCCTTAGCCTGTACGCTTCGCCTGAGCAGGACAGTGAGGCCTTCGTCTTCAGAAAGCTTCTATCTGCAGTCTCTTAACAACTACAACCACCTTGAATTGGCCGCAGCTGTCATGGTTATTCTTATGATGGCTTTCGTCAATTGTTTAGGTTCCAAACTAATCTCTTACAGAAAATAATGCACTTATGTTACTGAGAAACTGATTGCTGACTTCAATAGGAAACGAGGCTGTCAGCCATCCTTTGACCAGAGCCTCATTAAGCATGTCCAGATATTTAGCTTTCTTCAGTTGGTGAGAAATATCAAGTCTGTTCTCCCAAGGCAGTAGAGGTTTAGCAACAACGATCATTAATGAGCTCATGGATAGAAGAAACATGTTTGATCAAAGTAATGTCACTACCATTTCTTACAGAAAGAGAAATCTAGCCATCAGATCCATTTGTATCTCTCAGTCTAAGGCTTGATACAAAATACGGCAAACTTTTACCTTTACCAATAATGTAAACTTTTACGTAAAAATTTACCCAAAATACAAAACGAACTGCTACTTTTGCCTTGGATCAAACAATATTCTTGTTAAATATGTATTTCATATAATTACACAACTTCAAAAAAAAAAAAATTAAATATACATATTTGAAGCATTATTGGGAATAACTATTCTTATCTTTTAGGGAAGGAAAAGGACACAGAATGGTTGGATGGGGACCAAATTGTAGAAATTTTTGAAAAATGAAAATTCCAAACTGTAATTCTCGTTGTGTGAAACATGGGAATACTAAAAACAATAAAATGAAGGACAACATTCTTTTCCTTTCCCATCAGGCATGGGACTTTGAGGGATAGCTGTTCTAAAATTCTACCTATTGTTGCTGGTTCTTCAGAAATTTAAAAGAATTTCGGTTTTTTTTTTTTGCCTTTTTTTTTTTAGTTTAAGGTAATATCATAAGATTGCCATTATCTACTCACCCACTGGATCAATGTATCTTTCTTGCTTGGATCCATTGAGTTTGCTACAGAAATAGACTAACTTGAATATCAAAGCCGCACATATTTAGGAAGGGAACAGTCGATAACTGGTATTTATTTTATCGACTCCAGAAGGATGAAGCTGCTGTTTGTTGAATAGGAATTCG